>NC_057798.1:675488163-675496316 GCF_018294505.1 Triticum aestivum | reverse complement strand
CTCCTCTGCTTCCCCCCATGACCGAGAGCCGCCGCCGACCTCGCTCGCAACCACCGTGGCCACCAGCCACCCTTCGCCCCTCCGCTGAGCTCAGGAGCTCCGCCTCGACCCCCTCTTCCTCCCCACCAAGCCAAGCCCCTCGGGAAGCTCTGCATCGCCTCCACGCCATCATCTTCGTCCTCGACCGCCGCCGATGGTCGCCGTCGATTCACCGCCGTTCGTTCTTCCCCGAGCTCACTGACCCTCCCTGCATGATCCCCGTGAGCCCCTGCTTCGTTTCCCCCTAACCCCATGTCCGATTTCGAGCTCTAGCCGCCCCTCTACCGGAGCCGAGACGCTCCGCCGCACGGGCTCGTCGCCGGCGAAGCCCCGGTGACCATTTGGTCATGGGCGTGCACCCGTTGTGCTTGCCGCGACCCGTAGAGCCCCTCCAGCGCCTCAGCTCCCTCGTTTGTGAGCAGCAGCGCCGAACCCGACCGCACCCAAACTCCGGCCGCCGCTCACGAGCTCGCCGTCGTCGGTACCGGCCACCACCGGCATGGCCACCACCACCGTTCGATGCGCACCAGCAAGGGCTCTCCAACGAGCCCAAGCACGGCCTCGCCCGTGCCCTGTAGCGCGTTTCCGATTCGCGCCGCCGCCTCAGGCCTCGCCGGCGTCATGTCGCCGGTGGGTTTGACCCACTCTGACCACGGCGGGACCCCCCCTTGTGTCCATGACAAGTGGGCCCAGCCCTGTTAGCTAATTAGGATTAGTACTAATCTAATTAGTTAAACTAATTACCCCTTTCTGACACTGACAGTGGGCGCCGTGACTATTAATTTGATTAGTTAGAGTTAAATAACTCTGTTAGTCACCTGAGTCACTGACGTGTGGCCCCCACACGTCAGGTTTGACCTGGACCCGCCCTGTTGACCTGGTGACGTCAGGGTGAGGTCATGCTGACGCAATATTCCTTTTCTGGAATTTAGTTTATTTTATAATAATCAGGTAATTTCAGAAAATAGCTAAAACTTCAATAAATCATAGAAAATTAACCGTAACTCCAAATGAAATAATTTATATATGAAAAATTATCAGAAAAATTCAAGGAATCCATCTGTACCATTTTCATGCATGTTAGAACAAATTATAGCTGCTGTTTGGCACAAATCAATTAAATGGCATTTGAATAATCACATATGGAGTTTGAATTTGAATCTTGTATTCAAACCAACTTCATTTAATCTGTTGCTAGTTGCATTAGCTCAAAACACATTCATATTGCCATGTCATGAGCATGCATCATATTGTACATTGCATTGATTGTATTTCTTCTTTGTTGCCGGTATCTTTTCCCTCCTGGTACACGATGTCCCGACGTTGTGATCGTTGACATTGATGAAGACTCAATGTTATCTTCAGAAGTGCCAGGCAAGCAAAACCCCCTTGTTCATTCCGATACAAACCCACTCTCTCGCTCCTGCTCTCTTTTACTGCATTAGGACAACAACGATTCATCTGTTACCTGCTACGGTAGCTGAACCCCTTTATCCTCTACATGACCTGTCATTCCACAGTAAATAGATGAAACCCACTAGCATGAGTAGGAGTTGTTTGAGCCCTGTTGTGCCTACTCATTCTTGCTTGTTTGTCATGCCTGCTACTGCTTAGAGTTGTGTCAGGTCCGATTCATCGGGAATGAACCAGAGGTGTGTGAACATGTCCTACCATTGAGAGCTAAGTGTGTGAACACGATTTGGTAAAGGTAGCGGTGAGAGGCCATGTAGGAGTACATGGTGGGTTGTCTCATTGAAGTCGTCCTTAGGAACTGAGTTCTGTGTTTGTGATCCATGACTCAGCTACTACCATACATTGGGCCCTGAAATATGACCCCGCTCGACTTCTTAATCACCCTTGTCCTCTGTCCAGGAGTTGCAAGTAGTTTCTGGTGTTTGTAGTATGCTGGAGGCCGTGGACAGCGCTGACCGTAGGGGTGGGCTGTGATGCGGTAGGCACGTGGCCGGGTATACCGGGCGCCCGTTTGGTGTCACGGAACCCTGTTCACATTGTTTGGGGCTGTGAGCGAAACTCCGGCCGGATCTCCTCATGGATGGAACCCAAATAGGCGATAAACCTGGACTAGAGACTTGAGTGTTTAGGTAGGTCGTGGTCTACACCCACGTCGGCTTTCGCTTGAAGTCTGCCGAGCACATGTCATGTGCAGACGCTAAGTGGTGGAAACATGTATGAAGAAGTACACCCCTGCAGGGTTAATATCATCTATTCGAATAGCCATGTCCGCGGTAAAGGACTTCTGGGTTGCTTATATCAGTTCATAGACAAGTGAAAGTGGATACTCTAAAATACGCAAGATAAGCGTGAGTGCTATGGATGGCGTTCTCGTAGGGAGACGGGAGCGGATCCATAGTGGTGTATTGATATGGTGAATATGTGGACTCGTGTGCGCCACCTCAAGAGTTACTTGCAGTCGTAGTTTAGGTTAGCCACCGAGTCAAAGCTGGCTTGCTGCAGTTAAACCCCACCATCCCCTTTGTTGATAATGATGCATATGTAGTTAGTTCTGATGTAAGTCTTGCTAGGTACATTTGTACTCACGTTTGCCTATTTTATGTTTTTGCAGAGAGACTTCGGTCTCACTAGTAGTTTCGCGTGGACTTCGATGTTTAGCTTGTTACCTCAGCTACGATCTTGTGCCCTCGGCAGGATCTGGTAGATAGTCCGGCTTCTCAGCCTCTTTCATTTATAGGTGTCTGTACTCAGACATGATAGCTTCTGTTTGTGCTTTGACTTGTATGCTCTGATTGTTGGGTCATGAGACCCATGTTTGTAATATCTCACTCCTCGGAGCCTATTGAATAAATTACTTGAGTCGTAGAGTCATGTTGTGATGCCATGTTGTATTTGCAGATATCGAGCATATTGTGTGTATGTTATTGAAATGCTTGGTATGTGTGGGATCTGACTATCTAGTTGTTTATCCTTAGTAGCCTCTCTTACCGGGAAATGTCTCCTAGTGTTTCCACTAAGCCATGGTAGCTTGCTACTGCTCCGGAACACTTAGGCTGGCCGGCATGTGTCCTTCTTCGTTCCTGTGTCTGTCCCTTCGAGGAAATGTCACGCGATGAATACCGGAGTCATGTTAGCCTGCTACAGCCCGGTTCACCGGAGTCCTGCTAGCCCAGTGCTACAGCCTGGATTCACTCGCTGATGACCGACACGTTCGATGCTGGGTCATGGATGCCTGTCCCTGTAAGTCTGTGCCACTTTGGGTTTACGACTAGCCATGTCAGCCCGGGCTCCTTATCATATGGATGCTAGCGACACTATCATATACGTGTGCCAAAAGGCGCAAACGGTCCCGGGCAAAGGTAAGGCGACACCCGTGGGAATACCGTGCGTGAGGCCGCAAAGTGATATGAGGTGTTACATGCTAGATCGATGTGGCATTGAGTCGGGGTCCTGACAGCGTTGGTATCAGAGCCAGGTTGACTGCCTGTAGGATTACCAAGCCAAACTGGTCGAAGTTGAGTCTAGAAATTCTTTAGTTATATAAGGGAATTGATTGTGGAATGGAACGTAAGGCTCTTTTTTCTCCTTATACCTCATGGCCTTCTGATCTGAGTCATCATCTTCTCTTCTACGGGGATTAAGAACTAGGCTATCTCTTCTTTCTATCAGGATCACGTGTTACTAATCCGTAGACTTACAAGATTGTTGGATTTAAGCTTGAGTTCAGTACCTACGACTTCTGTATGTTAACTGTTGATCTCGAAACCTTGATACTGTGCTTCTGAGTGGTTATGCCACCATTTTTGTGAATGTCTCAAATCTTTTCTGAGCATTTACAGCCGTTATGCTGTCCGAGTCATCCCAGGTTTCTAAATAGTCTGATGCATTTGCAAAATCCTTTCCCTCTGGTTTCGATGTTCCTTTATGCCAGCTCAATCACACTAATTGTTGAGTTGAGGTATTCTATTGCCTTGACATTTATGTTGGAGTTATTATTATGACCCTAGGTGTTTTAGGGAGTCACCTAGTAATCTAGCAATGTTTTCTGTTCCCAGTGTGATGATTCTGGCCTTCATTCTCGAAAGCATTCCGTGATGCTACTTAGTAGTAGGTATTCTATTCCTGGGTTTTGAACCCGAGATTCACTCTACTTACCTCATGTTGATAGTGTTTGCTAGTTCCTTTAGGATATTAGTAACCTTTGCGATAGTTCTCGAGGTTCGTGGTACATCCTTCTTCCAATTACCATGAACCATTCTTGGCAGGAGTTCTTCTGAACCAAAAGATGACAACAAGAGTGCTCTCGATGAGTTCTCCATGCTATATTGTGACTCTGCCAGCTCAACCTTTCTGCATGGGTTATCCGGAAGAAATATGTTGAACTTCGTTCGACATGCTAAACCATGCATCCACAACTCAGAAAATCGTATGTTCCTTTGAGTTGTCCCTCTTTAGTTGTCTTCTGACCCTCGTTTATCAATTGATAGTCAAGAGTATGCGTGCAATCGTTCATCAATACCTATTACTCTTGTGGTCCGTCAAGCCATTCTATTCCGGAATGACTAGGAGAAACAAACTCCAGTACCTCATCCATATCTAGGATTGGGTCAAAACAATTGTACTCCGCAGATCAAAATGCCAATCCAGCTTTTGCTCTGTTCTACCTTGGAGTATTACCATCTTTATATCAAGAATGTCATGGGAATTGCACACCATCCTATGAACTCTTGACACAGTGATACTTCTCACCATCATTAGTCATTCCTCGGTCTTCATATTGATGCAACCGGAATGTCGACAAGTGAGTCGTGATGTGTGAAATCAATACTGCTAGCAACTCCGTTGTTTGGTAGTTAAAGGACAATAATTTCATTCTTAGCATGCTGGTTAGTGAATCATCATTCTAAGATTGATCGTGCTACCTAGTCCATTCTCCCGGTTCACTCCTCGATCGATGAGTTAGGATTATCTCAAATCCTTGCCCTATTGATCATATCGTCTTGCCCTGAAAAGCAGGATTGTCCTCGATCTTAGTAACATATCGGTGGTTCGTGATTTTTCGGATATCTTCTCGAAAGTATCACCAGGTTGTCACTTGACTGTTATGTTGAACTCGTGATCAAGTTGGTTTATCCTGTAAACCGCCCTTTCTCCAAGAATCCGTGTTGGATACCCCTGAGCTAGTTGGTTAAGCTATGCATCAACTTGGAGAGTTGGAAGATAGAAGCTTGTCCGATATGGTTCATTATAAGGGATGTCTTGTATGTGTTGAAGAAAGTTGATATTTTCATCAACTGAACCTCGTGATCAGTTAATGGACCTATCATTTTTATCCAACCTTTGATTGGAGTATGGGCTATCATCCAATCAGACCAGAACCAACGATATTCGTAATGTTGTCTTACTCGTGGTTGATCCCTCGAGCATACACCATTATATCTTTTGGGTCTGACCAATGCTATCACTTGTTCACTTAACTATGGAATTCCTTTTAAAAGGAAACCCAGATGGATTGTTGTTGTGCCCATTGACAACATCCTTGTCTTCTCCATAATCTTGCTGAACATTAAGCTAGTGTTGGAAACTTTTGAAAGCATTATCTTCATGCTAGCTCATGAAGTATTTGTTTGATGAAAGGAGTGACTTCCTCTTATACACGTGCATTTGGTGAAAGTTGCCGCCGTGGATTTGAGAAAGTTAGTTTTGCTTCCTCTAGAATCATCCCAAGTCCGTCATGCATACGTGCGAAGTATTCTGTGGTCTGGAGACTTGCAACCTTCATTCTATATGTGTCCCCAGCACACTAAGCCACTGATTGACTTGTTCAAGGAAAAGAAGTCTATGCTTGGGATCTAATCCATGGACTTGCGTAAAGACTTCGATATCCTTGATTATGGTTCCCCACCAGAACTCGGTAGTGTTTTATTGCAAGACTACTACGTGGCCATGCTTGTCTGGGACAACGTGTTCACATGTTTGTAGCAGAACCAGCTCATGTTTTGGAGCTTGCTATCGTAGTTCATTCCCGAGAATCTCGCAACGTCATCTCATCGAATTGTGTTGCAAACTTTCGTTTTCTTCCTAGACTCGATGAGTATGGAATATCCTGACACCAACCAGATCTGAATCTCAGGCAGATATGATGGGTTGGGACATTTCCCAAGAACTATAATATTGGTCTCGCGATAACCGGTAAAGTGGATGTCGTGGCCAACACACCCCGCCGGAAGACCTGTTATTATAATATCTTGATTGAGGAAGTTGGCCACCTCCCCATAGGGATTTCGTAGGATTTACTCCCTAGTTGCCCCTATGGATTTTTGAGATCCCGAAGTCCGACCTTTTACTTGATGTTCTAGATATCAAACCATATCTATGAATGGGTTACACTAGCACATCAAGGAGAACATTAGGAGCAGAGTGCTAAATGTCTCTCGGTCGATCATCCAGATTTTATTTGCTTGGCCTCGCTAAGGTGAAATCTGAGAAGGTGTTATCTTCCTTTGCATCTGCATCCTCCATCACCATTCATCATGGTAGCAAGTTGTGTTGCCAGGATCCTTGACACGGATGTCGGTAAAACCTTGATGATTGTGGAAATGCTCAAGTTCTTGAGAGCACGCACAAGCGCTAGGTATTATCATCGACACTAACTGGGATTGCTCTCAGTTCCCTCGATTCTGCTATAACTTTCAAACAGTGAATTCACTCTCTATTGTTGGGTTCTTCCCCTAGTTACCAGAATCATTCCCAGCATTTGCATTCTGTTCCCAGCTTGCACCGCCAATGTGCCATTCTACCATGGGTCCCTTCCATTTCCGGTGGTAAGCAAAATCATCCATTACGTTGTCTTCAACAAGGTAATCCACATCATCCAAGTCCGAGTATGCCATTCTACCGACCCCCTCCAAACGATCGCTCGAGAATTGCCTTAGGCTGGTTTAAAGGGTTTCAATGATCTCTGAATCAAAGGTAATTCTTTTTGCCACTTAAGGGGATATTTCTACGAGTCACCTTCCCTAAGGTGCATCGTTATGGTATCATGGAAACTCAACTCCTCGCTACGTTGACAATCAATTACCACCTCCTTAAGTGTGGAATTGTTGTCTACCTAGTAAACCTCCGTCATTCGTTCCACTCCATCCCTCTAGAGGTGTGCTTCGTCTCTCAGCTCGAGAGATGTTGCTATGTCTCATTCCGAGAGTTAATCCTGAGTTGTTCGATCTTCGAGAAGATCGATCCTTCTAGAGTTTTCCTTTCCTCTTCTTGTCATGATTAGCTGAAGTTCTCGGAGGAAGACATCGAGTCAAAGATGGTGATCGATTCAACGTTCATTTGAAGTGCAACCTGGATCATGAAGATTATACTAGTTTGCGTTCCCCCTTCACCTTACCCTAGGCTTGAATCTCGGGACGAGATTTTTGTTTAGTGGGGGTGAGTTGTCACATCCCTAGCTTCTGGTAATGCTCTAGGCTAGCTTCATGTTTGCATCATGTCTAAATTTCTGAAACTTGAACTGAGGAAATTTGGAAGCCTCAAAATTTAAATAAAAGAAGGGCAAAAACCCTAAAAATCTCATTCATTGTTCCAAAATGCTCTTCTTAAATGTTTGATAATTTTTGGCAAGGGTTCTGGTCCCAACCAAAATATTGAACATTTTTAAGGATTTATTTTTGGGACTTTGAATTTAATTCATTAGCTATTTGAATTTGAATTATATTCATATAATTAGAATATAATTTCAAATACCCCTGAAATATTTTATGAGCTTTTGGAAAAGTCCATCTAGCAAAATAAAAATATTCAGAGGAGCTTTTGGCATTGTTTGAATTATTTTTAAATTCAAAACAGTGGCAAAACGAAATTAAATAAAACAAAGCAGAAGAAAAAAATAAAACAGAACAGAAAAATTAAAAAGGAGAGAAGCCCAGCCACTTACCTGACTTACCTGCCTGTCCCAGCTCCTCCAGCGGGGCCCAGCCCACCACCGCCGCTTCTCCCCCTGTCGTCTTCCTCCCCCTCGCCCCAAAGCTGCTCGGTGGCGCGCGCCCGAGAGCCCCGGCCACCTCCTGCTTACCTGCTCGCCGCTGGAGGCACCGAGGGTGCCACGCACTCCCCTCGACCCCCTCTCACTTCTCCCT
>NC_057798.1:675345663-675487822 GCF_018294505.1 Triticum aestivum | reverse complement strand
CCCTCCGCTGAGCTCAGGAGTTCCGCCTCGACCCCCTCTTCCTCCCCACCAAGCCAAGCCCCTCGGGAAGCTCTGCATCGCCTCCACGCCATCATCTTCGTCCTCGACCACCGCTGATGGTCGCCGTCGATTCACCGCCGTTCGTGCTTCCCCGAGCTCGCTGACCCTCCCTGCATGATCCCCGTGAGCCCCTGCTTCGTTTCCCCCTAACCCCATGTCCGATTTCGAGCTCTAGCCGCCCCTCTACCGGAGCCGAGACGCTCCGCCGCACGGGCTCGTCGCCGGCGAAGCCCCGGTGACCATTTGGTCACGGGCGTGCACCCGTTGTGCTTGCCGCGACCCGTAGAGCCCCTCCAACGCCTCAGCTCCCTCGTTTGTGAGCAGCAGCGCCGAACCCGACCACACTCGAACTCCGGCCGCCGCTAACGAGCTCGCCGTCGTCGGTACCGGCCACCACAGGCACGGCCACCACCACCGTTCGATGCGCACCAGCAAGGGCTCTCCAACGAGCCCAAGCACGGCCTCGCCCGTGCCCTGTAGCGCGTTTCCGATTCGCGCCGCCGCCTCGGGCCTCGCCGGCGTCATGTCGCCGGTGGGTTTGACCCACTCTGACCACAGCGGGACCCCCCCTGTGTCCATGACAGGTGGGCCCAGCCCTGTTAGCTAATTAGGATTAGCACTAATCGTATTAGTTAAACTAATTACCCCTTTCTGACACTGACAGTGGGCCCCGTGACTATTAATTTGATTAGTTAGAGTTAAATAACTCTGTTAGTCACCTGAGTCACTGACGTGTGGCCCCCACACGTCAGGTTTGACCTGGACCCGCCCTGTTGACCTGGTGACGTCAGGGTGAGGTCATGCTGACGCAATATTCCTTTTCTGGAATTTAGTTTATTTTATAATAATCAGGAAATTTCAGAAAATAGCTAAAACTTCAATAAATCATAGAAAATTAACCGTAACTCCAAATGAAATAATTTATATATGAAAAATTATCAAAAAAATTCAAGGAATCCATCTGTACCATTTTCATGCATGTTAGAACAACTTATAGCTGCTGTTTAGCACAAATCAATTAAATGGCATTTGAATAATCACATATGGAGTTTGAATTTGAATCTTGTATTCAAACCAACTTCATTTAATCTGTTGCTAGTTGCATTAGCTCAAAACACATTCATATTGCCATGTCATGAGCATGCATCATATTGTACATTGCATTGATTGTATTTCTTCTTTGTTGCCGGTATCTGTTCCCTCCCGGTAGACGATGTTCCGACGTTGTGATCGTTGACACTGATGAAGACTCAATGTTATCTTCAGAAGTGCCAGGCAAGCAAAACCCCCTTGTTCATTCCGATACAAACCCACTCTCTCGCTCCTGCTCTCTTTTACTGCATTAGGACAACAACGATTCATCTGTTACCTACTGCAGTAGCTGAACCCCTTTATCCTCTGCATGACCTGTCATTCCACAGTAAATAGATGAAACCCACTAGCATGAGTAGGAGTTGTTTGAGCCCTGTTGTGCCTACTCATTCTTGCTTGTTTGTCATGTCTGCTACTGCTTAGAGTTGTGTCAGGTCTGATTCATCGGGAATGAATCAGAGGTGTGTGAACATGTCCTACCATTGAGAGCTAAGTGTGTGAACACGATTTGGTAAAGGTAGCGGTGAGAGGCCATGTAGGAGTACATGGTGGGTTGTCTCATTGAAGCCGTCCTTAGGAACTGAGTTCTGTGTTTGTGATCCATGACTCAGCTACTACCATACATTGGGCCCTGAAATATGACCCCGCTCGACTTCTTAATCACCCTTGTCCTCTGTCCAGGAATTGCAAGTAGTTTCTGGTGTTTGTAGTATGCTGGAGGCCGTGGACAGCGCTGACCGTAGGGGTGGGCTGTGATGCGATAGGCACGTGGCCGGGTATACCGGGCGCCCGTTTGGTGTCACGGAACCCTGCTCACATCGTTTGGGGCTGTGAGCAAAACTCCGGCCGGATCTCCTCATGGATGGAACCCGAATAGGCGATAAACCTGGACTAGAGACTTGAGTGTTTAGGTAGGTCGTGGTCTACACCCACGTCGGCTTTCGCTTGAAGTCTGCCGAGCACATGTCGTGTGCAGACGCTAAGTGGTGGAAACATGTACGAAGAAGTACACCCCTGCAGGGTTAATATCATCTATTCGAATAGCCGTGTCCGTGGTAAAGGACTTCTGGGTTGCTTATATCAGTTCATAGACAAGTGAAAGTGGATACTCTAAAATACGCAAGATAAGCGTGAGTTCTATGGATGGCGTTCTCGTAGGGAGACGGGAGCGGATCCATAGTGGTGTATTGATATGGTGAATATGTGGACTCGTGTGCGCCACCTCAAGAGTTACTTGCAGTCGTAGTTTAGGTTAGCCACCGAGTCAAAGCTGGCTTGCTGCAGTTAAACCCCACCATCCCCTTTGTTGATAATGATGCATATGTAGTTAGTTCTGATGTAAGTCTTGCTGGGTACATTTGTACTCACGTTTGCCTATTTTATGTTTTTGCAGAGAGACTTCGGTCTCACTAGTAGTTTCGCGTGGACTTCGATGTTTAGCTTGTTACCTCAGCTACGATCTTGTGCCCTCGGCAGGATCTGGTAGATAGTCCGGCTTCTCAGCCTCTTTCATTTATAGGTGTCTGTACTCAGACATGATAGCTTCCGTTTGTGCTTTGACTTGTATGCTCTGATTGTTGGGTCATGAGACCCATGTTTGTAATATCTTGCTCCTCGGAGCCTATTGAATAAATTACTTGAGTCGTAGAGTCATGTTGTGATGCCATGTTGTATTTGCACATATCGAGCATATTGTGTGTATGTTATTGAAATGCTTGGTATGTGTGGGATCTGACTATCTTGTTGTTTATCCTTAGTAGCCTCTCTTACCGGGAAATGTCTCCTAGTGTTTCCACTGAGCCATGGTAGCTTGCTACTGCTCCGGAACACTTAGGTTGGTCGGCATGTGTCCTTCTTCGTTCCTGTGTCTGTCCCTTCGGGGAAATGTCACGCGATGAATACCGGAGTGCTGTTAGCCCGCTACAGCCCGGTTCACCGGAGTCCTGCTAGCCCAGTGCTACAGCCTGGATTCACTCGCTGATGACCGACACGTTCGATGTTGGGTCATGGATGCATGTCCCTCTAAGTCTGTGCCACTTTGGGTTTACGACTAGCCATGTCAGCCCGGGCTCCTTATCATATGGATGCTAGCGACACTATCATATACGTGTGCCAAAAGGCGCAAACGGTCCCGGGCAAAGGTAAGGCGACACCCGTGGGAATACCGTGCGTGAGGCCGCAAAGTGATATGAGGTATTACATGCTAGATCGATGTGGCATTGAGTCGGGGTCCTGACATTTGGCGAAGTGCGTTCGACGGAGAACACCATTTAGGGAGACCATGGTAAGTCATTCGCAAGTGTAGCCTGCAAGCCGAGACAACCGCCTTATTTGCATCCAGGAAGTCCTTTACTAGTACTACTAGGAGTACTAGTGCGGTGAGATGGTTTCTCGAAGAAGACGATGGAGAAGCGGAGTCAGCGAAGAGTGAAATGATGGTTGCTTCGTCTGTGCTTTTGTGATTTGACGCCTCACTGCTTTGTGATTTGTGATAGAAGGGACAGGGGAGTAGATTCTGTGCTCTATACTGTACTACATACTTCCAAGCATGGGAGAAAGAGGAGAGACGTTGCATTTTTCTATTCCTTCAATCAATCAATCAGGGAGCTTCGGTTCCATCTTTTTGGCTTTGTCAACACCGTCCACAATGGTTCCCATGATGCCAAAAGCTATTTTCACATTTGCCTACACATTGTGGATGCCCTTAACCGTAACACTTGGTTTTGTTCCTGTGTGCTATCTATACAAATCTCAATTATATTGATCTAAAAAATTATAGAATCAAGATTAGTAAAAAGAAGGTGATTTTGTCGTGCAGATGGTGGGGGAGGATTCTTATTTGAGCAATGCTACATTCACGTAATGGTTTACGTAAAGTTACAAACTGCTGTGATGTGGGACTATTTGATTGGATTAAAGGAGAGGATTAGGCCCACCCCGCATGAAAATCAGAGGGGGCATATATAGATTAGATGGAAAGTATATGTAGCAGCTACGTAGCCCTTTGTAAGTCAAGGGTTAGGCTTCTTATTTTCCGAGGACGTTGTCCTGGCGGTTTGCTATCCCAGGTTTCAGTGCTTTACCAAGCCGATCTGCATCCCACATGAGGCAGAACAATGGCAGAAGCAACACGTGGTTAAGTTGAAGAAGATGAGGGAGAAGCGGATTCGGCAACGAGTGAAATGATGGTTGCTTCGTCCCTCCAACTTCTGTTTTTAGCATTATTACTTTGTCCCTCCAACTTAACTGCGGGAAAGGTGAAGCTTTGTGATTTCACGCCTCATTGCTCATTACTACACCGGCGCCATGACTGGGGTGCTTCACCCCGGCTGCTCTGCACTGTATTCCGGTATGGCACGTGGACCCGGTAGCTTGATGTCCCACATGTCAGCGAAAGGGACTAGAAGATTTATGAAAGCGAGCGCTCCACTCTTACAACGAAGGAGCAGATGACATGACGGCCCGGTGAACTGTCATTTGTACTGTATAGTATTATAGTTTTGATGTTTCGCACGATCCATCGATGCAAACCCGATTAAACAGGAAAGGGCGGGATTTTTCCCACGTGGTAGATGATACTGGCCATACATTTCAAAGGCAATTTTAATGTATGCAAACTGAATAATTATAAGTAACAATATGATATCTAGTAAAACTAAAAACACATATGATTTATTGTGTTAGATTGTAGTAGTAGTGCTATATTGCATAGTTGTTAGATGTAACATGCGAGAACGTGTAGAGATGTAGTTTTGGAGGGCCTACAAAGAGAAAAGTGTAATACGGTCACCGAACTTCAGAATAAGCTGATTACGGTCACTATATACGTTTTGCAGTGATTATACAGTCACTTGCTCACAGTTCAGCATCGGATTGCACTCTGTTGACCGGCCAAATAGTCTGTGTGGCGCCATGTTGACTAGTTAAATTGACCATGTTCCTTGTGGGTCCCACCTGTCAGTTCACATAGGGAAAAGGTCAGATAAATACAAATTTACGCAGGCGCGACAAGGCTCCAACCAGTATGCGGGAATCACCTAGTTGTGTATGTATCTGTCAGGGCCTGATGTGTGCGCATGCACATGTAGGTTGAGCACTTGAGCTTGAGAGTGTGTGTTGGTCGTGTGGTGTACTGGTGTGTGCATGCATGTGTGTGTGTGTGCGTGTGAGTGTTGCGTGCGTGCGTGGCTGCGTGTGTACATGTGAGTGTTGCGTGCGTGCATGGGTGCATGTGTTTGTGTGAGTGTTGCATGGATGCAGTTCGTGTGCATGCGTGCGTGTGTGTATAATCACCACACCAGCTCCTGCGTGTTAAAACAGATGGCTCAGCATACCAATACAAGGCCACCTTGTCTGTTGTGCCTGTGGTCATGACTTCGAGCCACCGTCCAAATTTTTTTTGTCGTTTATTTTCATTCTTACTAGCAAGATGCCCGTGCGTTGCACGTAACATCAAGATGCATTTGTATGACTTGTTTATCTTGTGAGAGAAAAGGATGAATGAGGGAAGGCCTTATTTGCAAATGTGGAGAGGTGTGTGGGTACCTTTTTGCAAAATTGCCATAGTTTCTTTCCTATCCGTCAGATATAAATCGGATGGCCTATATTGTCGGATGGCAGGCACACCATCATCACCAACTCTGTTTTTTATAAGAGTGTATTTTATGTATTTTATAAGAGTGTGGATATAGAGTAGATACGAGTCGACAGGTGGGCACGATGGTAGTGAGATAATGTGATGCAACACTAGAGGTGCCACGTGGAGTGTTTAACTGGTCAACTAGTCATGTCATGAGAAAATACAGAGTTGTACAGTGAGCCCGTGACTGTATAATAACCACTAAACGTAAATGGTGACCGTAATGATTGGGTTCTGAATTCCAATGTACATATCATGCTTTCGCTTCAAATACAATGATCGTCATTGCATATATCGCGAGAGAAAGATGAAACATGCGTGAATTTTCTGGGGGCTTACTTTTAGAGGACCTAGAGATAGCTTTGTGTGCATACGTGAAAGGGGCATACAGGGGGGATATGCGATGGAGAGAGTGATGCTCTTTGTTTGTCTTTATTATGACTAACTTTGTATATAGTATAAAAATATACAAATTCACAGTGCGGAATAAGTATCATTGTGGGCACCGTGCAATGCAAATTAGCATTCGTACTCCTCCATATAACTTTGTAATGTTGTATATATGTAGAAACTGTAAAATAATTTTTTGGCCACACTTTATTCAAAAGGAATGTTATATGTGAAATAAATGTGAAGCGAGGGCTTTTTAGATCAATGGGGTATGTGATGTAACATGTGTGAATGTGGAGTTGATGCATTTGGCGGGGCCTAGAGAGGTATGTGTGTGTATTGCGTATTCAAGAGAGGCATGGATAGAGGGTCCGACGGGGGGGGCGTGGGAGAGATAGCACGAGAAATGAGAGTGGTCTAGAGAGAGAGAGAGACGAATATGACGTCACGACAAGAGATTCCATTCCCTTGAGTGTGTATATGCAAGCGGGGAGTGAATAGAGGCACCAGGAGAAATTTTCTGTGTGTGTGGTGTTTGTGTTGGTATGTGTGGGTGTGAGAAGATAATGAGACATGGGGCAGAGGGTGTGTCACCGCGTGAGGTCCGGTGGGTCGAGGTGAGGCCCTTCGTTTGGTTCCGTCCTGCGCCACATTGGTCGGCCCGTGACGCATTTAGGAAGACCCATGGATGACTAGTCGTACAAGACAAAGATAGCAGAATTGTGAAGGACTCTGTGTCCACTGACAAAGCCGGCTAGGATTCATAACCCTACGTTCTCGGACTAAGGTAACCCCTTTATCTCTTATATTACTATTCATCCAACCTAACTTTAAGGGGCATCCTATAGTATGCTCTGCTAGAATCATACTCGTCGATTAGGAAGAGAGGTGTGAGACAATGAGTGAGAGACAGGCGTAAAGATAATGTGCGTACATGAGACACGTAGGCAGGTCCATGTACATAGAAAGGGTCGATGAGGATTGTGCGTGTGTATGTTTGCAAGAGGACAAGTGCTTGTGATAAAGTTTAGTGAAAGCAGTTGTAAATGGTTACGAGAGGGAGGGAGGGTTATATCTAGAGCATGTGTGCGAGAAAGACATCTCGGGAGAGAGTCTGTGAGCATGTGTGAGAGACCACCGATGGAGAGTGAAACTACACGTAAAAGACTGCGCTACACATTGATTAAAGATATAAATTGTATCCAAATATTAGGATGGGATCATGATATTTGCAATTCGCGTAAAGAGCGGTCATTGATCCTTCAGACATCTAGATTCTATCGAATTTGAGCATGTCTATGTTATTATTCGACACAATTGATCCACATAGTTAGTATTTTGAACTCCAGATAATGCATCGCTTTAGCAATCGAATATAAACGTGAGTATAGTTCATGTTGTGTGTGTAAAGCACATTATACATATGAAAGTTACACAATGGACATTATAAATACCTACCTATGAACTAGCATACATTTGAATTCAACTTAAGGTGGTTTAAAAAAATCAAATTCAACATGAAGTCCATTCAATTATTTGAATTTGATATCATGGCATTTGTAAACCATACCTAAATTATGGGGGCGCCAATCTTTGCTCTGATTTTGTACATAATAGCATATGTAGTCGTGTACAAAATACATTCAAATTTAGCTCCTCTATTCCAAAATAATCGTAGTTATAGGATTTTCAAGTGTCAAATTTTCAAAAAGAAGCGGATAATTTAATGAGGTTTTCAAACATACAAGGTCAAATATAACATTGTCTATTTAGGTCAATCCCCATAGTTCAAGAGTACTCTAAACGTGAATGCTTGTGTTTCAAAATTTCGAATGAAGAGCCAAAAGAGCTTCTACTCGCCCGAAACCGCGTGAGACCAATGTTTGGTAGTACAATGAAATTACTTTTCTAATAACTCCGACCCGTGAAATCTACCGGCCCGACGTCCAAAGGTCTAAACCGGGGTAGGTTTGTAGCTTCATCTAGACACCACGCAACCGCCTCCGAAAAACATTCATACACAATGGCCGCCTAAGCACACATGTGCGCGGCCGAAATCGCTCCCGCCCACTATTTGGGACACCTGGGATTACCATCCTACCACCGACCCGCAGTAGGTCCGGAATTTAAGAGGGGGGCAAAGTTTGTACTTTCCCCAAATTTCAAACAAGCGTGTCCCATCTTCTGTTCAAAAAAGCCAAAAACAAGCGCGTCCTAGACCGAAACATGGTTCCCCCCACCCGTCAGATTCCCCATTCGTACTCCGTGGGCGCCAAAACTACCTCTCCACCAGCCGCCAAACCCCAGCGTCCTCCGTCCGCCACCCCATCCCACCCATCAACCGCCGCCCTCCTCCATCACGCCGGAGCCGATACCCCGATGTCGTCGTCCACCGCAACCTCAACCGCAACGCCCTCCACGGCTAGTAGTTGAAGCCGAGGCCGAGCCGTTCGTACCCGAGCCAGTTCAACCACGCCGTCCTGCGCCTCACCGCTGCTGCTCCAACTTTGCCACCCTCCACCGCACCAGAGTTGTTCCTGCTATGTCGTCTTTCGCCGCCTCGGATCTGCTTCCCCTCCGCTGACATACGGCCACGGCAACACAGTCAACAATTTGGCCATGGGTTCGTCCAAGCATGCACCCTCCAGAACATCGGTTTCCCCGGTAAAAAGAAGAAGATCGACGCGACATGTGGAGGTGACCACACCGGCAACCGAAAAAGGTACTCCTCTTCCCTTATTCGTGCAAATCTTACGTCTCTGCTTGCACGGTATTCATCCCACAGAAGACACTAGTTGACCGCTTCTGCCGGATTTCGGGTTCCGGCAGACCCTTGAGGTTCGAACACTGGGGTGCGCGCGGAGATCACACCCCCAGCCTACTCATGTCTCACCGCCTCGCTAGGATCTAAACTACACAAAGAACAACACAAAGGACACAGTTTTATACTGGTTCAGGCCACCATTGTGGTGTAATACCCTACTCCAGTGTGTGGTGTGGTGGATTGCCTTTGTGGCTGATGATGAACAATACAAGGGAAGAACAGCCTCGCGAGGGTCTATTCCTACGGTGGTGTTGTCCAAGGTTCTTCTCTCTGGTTCGTCTCTAGATCAGATGTCGATGCCTCTACCCTGGGGGTGGCTAGTCCTATTTATAGGCGGAGGCCCTGGGCCTCTTCCCAAATATTGAGCGGGAAGGGCACCAACAATTGGCCATTTTGAAGGGGAACATCTAGTACACTTATCCTGACTAAAGTTGGTCCTCGCCTGCCAAAGACCCTGACGATGATGCTGGCTTGGGCTCCACGATGACCTCCGTTCTGCCATCCTGCTGGTCTTGGTCTTGTTGCACCGAAATGGTTGCCTTTTCCTGATACCCTTGCCTGCGCTTGCCCCCTTTGCACCAAAGGGGAAACAAGGACTCTGCGCAGGCCGGCGCCCGCCTGGCCTTGGTCGTCATGGCTTGCATCACGGGCACCTCGTGAGGTACCCCGCATTGATCTCTCCGCCTCTTTGCGAGCCAGCCTAACGAGGCCATGCCTGAGGAAGCCTCCTGTCATCCTTCCCCGCGAGGCTTGGCCCCTCGCGAGGGTCTTGAGCATGTGTTGATGAAGTTGTCCGTACTGGGCCACCCCTTGAGCCATGCCGTAGGCCGCAGGCAAGCAAGTCTGGGTACCCTCGTTCCCAGAACGCCGACAGTAGCCCCCGGGCCCAAGGCGCGCTCGGACTTGGCTTAGCAGAGAAGCGAAGAGGCAAGTGCGAAGCGCCACGGGCCCCAAGAGCCTGCAGCCTTGGCGCCGCGTGGTGGTTGATTGGACGTGGGCGTCCTGGCCCCCCCACGGCACCTTGGCAACTGCACAAACTGAAAAGGGACCGGCACCTGTCTAGGCTTACCTTCTTTGCCTTCTCCTTCGCTGCCCAGATCCCCTTTCTTGCTCCTGCCCTTCTTGCTTCCGAAATCCCCAGATCTATTCCAACCCTGCATCCTAGCAAGGCATGGCACCTCGCCCGTCCCCAGCCGGGGCATGGTACTCGCCCACCTTGGATCCTCCGAATGTTTCGGAGAAGAATCTCGCTCGGACGTGCCAGATGATGGCAGCGCAGGGCAACGACGGGGCGGCTGCGCTCAAGGCCGGCCCCGCCCTTCCTGAGGGCAGAGGAAGCACCTTCTACCCACTCTACGTGAGCGCCATTGCCGCCGGTCTGGTGCCCCCTTTTTCTGAGTTCTTCCTTTCTGTTCTCCATCATTACAATCTGCAAGCTCTGCACCTCCATCCCAACTCCGTTCTTCTCTTGGCGATTTTCGCCTACTACTGCGAGGCTCATGTCAGGGTGAGGCCTTCGGTGGCCTTGCTGCGCCATTACTTCTACCTCCGGGTCTCCCACAGCTCCATCACCGCGTGCGCGAGCTTTGTTGCGCATGGCAGCTCTAACGCCATCTCGAAGCCCGGAAAGAGAATCGAGGGCTTCAGGAGCAAGTGGGTCATGGTTGATGCTTGGTCCCGCGCGAAGCTCGTCAATCCCTGCGCGAGGCCGGTGCTGGAGAAGATGGACGCGGACCTGTGGCCGACAACATGGCGACGGCGAAACTGACCGGGCCGTCGCTCCTGAGGGAGTTCCTGGAGCATTAGGTGGCTACGCTCCGGGAACACTCGCTTCTGCTGTGGAAGCTTAGGAGGGCCGATGCCGCCTATCCGACGAGGATCTGGCCGCGGTCCTCCAATCCTTGGTTGGGGGTAACGTGGCGAGGTTGGAGGATGCTCATGTGCCCTTGTTCCTTCGGGATGATTGGGAGCAGGTGGTGAACTCCATGTCTTCTTTCAACGAGGGCGGGCATGTGCCCGCGGAGGTCCCTGGGGCTCCGGCGGCCCTAGCGATGGTGAATGTATCCTCCAACGACTCCAGCTGAGAGGAGGAAGAAGAGGGGGAGGAGGACGAGGAGCCCGACTCGGAGGCGACCGACGGGGAGTCAGGAACGCCGCTCCCTCGGCATAGGTCCCGCACTCTTCGCCTCTTGTCGGATGATGACGAGGACAGTGACGAGCGGGATGGCGAGAGCTCGCCCCTGATCCCGAAGAAGGACAGGACTGGGTTGGTTCCCCGTGGGTCTGCTCCGACTCCGAGGCGACCCGCGGAGATGCCTCCTGCTCCCGAGCCTCTTGAAGTTGACCCTAGCGTCTGGCTCTCGGGCTTCAAGTTCGGCCGGAGGTTGCTTGAGCCTGTGAGCGATGACGAGTAAGTGCTCGATTCTCGGTTGCTTCCTGCTTTGTTGTTGAGGCTTGACGTCCATATTCCTTGGCTAGGCCGGTGCCTGCGGTGAAGAAGTTGAAGGGGGCTCCTGAGGCTTTGTCCGAGGCAGCACCCCCATCCGCGGGAGATGGGGGCGACAAGACGCGGGCCTCTCCTGCCCGGTCATCCTCGCGAGGCCTGGCGGGGCCAGCTGGGGCTAGCCCAGCCCCCATGGCCCAGGCGATTCCCGCGGTGTCTCTGCCTGACGCCCCTGCCGTAGTCGTCGGGGCGCAGAAGGCCCTGACTCATGGTGCTGTGATTACGCCATCGTCTTCGCCTCCTACTCCGCCAACCGCTGTCTCTCCGGCTCCTCCTACTGTTTTGGATTATGCTGCTGCTGAGCTGGACCGGCTGCGGAAAGATCTTCTGGGCGCTGACCATCTCTTGGTGGTCGGGCGCCTGGAGTTGGTCTCTGGCTGGGTCCGCTCTGATGCTTCAATCCGATCGGCGCTGGCTCAGGCCGCAACAGCCTGCAACGAGGAGAAGCAGGCCATCCTCGAGGCGAAGGCCGCTCGCGACGCTGCCTTGGGTGAGGTTGCGGATGTTCAGGGCCGCTACAAGGTGCTGGAGAGCGAACTGCAAGGCCTGCGCGACCAGCTTGTCAAGGAGGCCCGTGTCCGCCAGGAGAAGGAGGAAGGCATGAGGGCCCGCGAGGCTGCCGCCAAGGATCGGGATGCCGAGCTTGACAAACGCCAAGGCCACTTGGGTGCGCTGGAGCAGGCATTGGGTGAAGAAGATCGAGCTGGACGGCAAGGTGCGGGTCCTGGCCGAGGACCGCATGGCCTTCGCGAAGCTGGAGGTGAAGGCTCGCACCCTGCTGAAGTCGCTGTATGACAGGGGCCTAGAAAGCCCGCTAGCCAGCGCCGACGAGGGCCCCGCCAAGCTGCTTCCCTTCCTGGTCTGCGCCCTTGAAGATGTCGCCCTCGGCCTTGGCCCTACGGCTGAGGCTAAGGTGCGCGTCCTTTCTTCTGCAGTGCTAACGCGCGTCCTTACCCACGTCTACCTCCGCGACCCCACCGTTGACCTCGACAGCCTGCTGGAGCCTGTGAGCGGCGAGCTTGCCGCCGTCGTTGCCGAGGCCGTGAAGGGTCGGGCGGAGGCTCTGCTAGCGAAGTTCCGGGCCTTCAGCACCAAGCCGAAGCGAGGCGCTATCGGTCTTGAGGCTCCACGAGTCAAAGCTGCCTAGCGTAGCACCATCACCAGCGATGGCGCCGCCAAAAAGTGACCCCTTCGCGGCTCCCGTCCTGCTTTTAATTCCTGCAACATGCATTCTGCCTTGTGGAGGCGTTTAAACTTGTGTTTGGCATTGTCAAAGTATTCTATGGACTGTAATATTTGCTTTTGAATTTCTTGAGATTTGCGTTTTTCCTTCCTACTTGCTTGTGTTCTGCATCGGTAGAGCCAGGCCCCGTGCATACCTCAGCCATCGTTAGCCCCGACCGGAAACCAGGACGGGACCAAGGAGTGAGGGGCTACGTGACAAGTTAGGCTCCTGAGTCGTGATGCTCAGGACTCCCCCTTGACGCACGAACAACAAGTAGGGAGGTGAGATGCATGGGTGGATTTACCGTTCTACGTCGGCAGAGCCCGGCCCCGCGCATACCTCAACCGCCGTTAGCCTTTCGGAACTAAGGGGTGAGGGGCTACGTGGCCAGTTAGGCTCCTGAGTCGCGATCCTCAGGAGTCCCCCTTGACGTCCAAACGGCCTTCGTACCTTGGCTCCGCTCGGGGAGAGGCATGCGACGAACCAGGCCCGAGGGGTCTGGCTGGGTGGCGTGCGCCTGGGCGTGACCCGGGCGCAGCCCCCATGCCCAGCCCCCTCGCGCGGCACTCCCGAGGGGAGGCGTTATGATGAGGCCGGACACTGAGCTCTGGGCTCCCTGAGGTTGATGCAGCCGGGGGCCACCCTCAGTTGTTTATCACCAGCACGGAGCATAGCGCTTCCGTATGTGTACGGGCATAGCCGCTCCTCGGCAATGTCGTCAGCCAGTGCGGAGCATGGTGCTTCCACTGGTGCGTGGGAGGGGGCTCCCCTCCGGGAGGAGCCCCCGGGGCGTGTACAGCTCCGCCCTGACACGTGGCTGGCACGGTAGGGCCTGGCGAGGTGTATCTGGGCACCCGTGAGCTAGCGTGGGACTCACAGGGCCCTACCTCAAGGCGGGTTGCGCCTGGCTCTGGGCCTTTTCTTGTAATGTGTCCCTGCAGGTTTGGTTAGATGTCGGTGCTCTACGTCCTCGGGTCCCGGCCCTCCAGCGGGGCTCAACAGTCGCTGGCATGCCAGGTCACGATGCCGTGGACATGACCAGAGGGTGAGGGTTGGAGAGCCAATAAGAGCCCATGAGTCGCGATGCTCAGGTACCCCCCCCCCTTTAACGTGCAAGCAGCCGACATGAAGAAAGAAGGGTGCCATGGGAAAATATCACACAACAATAATGATAGGTCAAATGCACGACCCGAATAAATGCGAGAGGGATACATGCCACCGGGTCTGGCCCAGGTAGCTTGGGGATAATGCAGCCTGAGGGGCACCCCCGATAAAGTAAGCTAGAGCATGAATTAAAGGGATACATGCCGCAGGGACGAACCCACACGGCCTGGGAATGATGCAGCCCTGGGGGGTGCTCCTAGCTGAAAATGAAACTTGAAGGATGTCACCTGATAACGTTGAAGATGAAGGGATGCTGAAGTAGTGGACGGCGCGTGCTGTAGGAGACAATCTTCACGAGCGCCCAGGCCCCGGGGCCTCGGGAGGCTCCGGAGGCACTGGCGGCTCCTCGCGGACCATCTCCATCTCCGACAGGACTGCGGAATGCCTGACTGCTTGAGCCTCCAAGATGCTCCTCATGAGGCGCTGACGCACCGCAGCCACGTTCGGTAGGCCGTGAGGCATGCGAACATAGCTGTGGGGTGGACCTTCGTAGCGTCCACGCGTGAGGGCCAAAGGCGCTCTTGAGAGGCGGCTCGGTTGAGTCCTGGTATGTCGATGCAGATGCGCAGCCCACCATCCTCGCCTGGATGGGGAGCTACGGCGGGTAAGCGGCGGCTGCCGCTCATGACTCTTGACTCCTGCAGCTCCTGAATGATCTCGCTGATGAACTCCTGAGGGTTTGGCCCTCCTTGTCTTTCTCCTTCTTGAGGGAAACGTGCTTTGAAGTATGCCCCCAAGTGGTGCCCGAGCGCCTCCCTCGTGATCCTAGCAAAGTCGATGGCCCTCCAGGAGAGAGCCCCCGAGCCTTGCTCGAAGAGGGCACCGGGCGCACCTTCCTATGCGGCAGAAGGAGGCACCCCCTGAACAGGCGCGGACCCTGAGGGGCCTGCCTCCCGAGGGGTCGGGCCATGCAATGTCTTCTTCTTCTTGAGGGCAGCCTCGAGAAGCCTCCCGCTTCCGTGATCTGGGTCTTCAATTGATGTGGCTTGGAAAGCATGTTCCAGAGAACACACGGCGTCTCTCTCTTCACAAGGCACAGTGATGACTCCACCGCTTCCTGGCATCTTGAGGACATTGTAGCCGTGATGGGTCACGGCCATGAACTTGGCCAGGGCGGGGTACCCAAGGATGGCATTGTACGGCAGGCGGATGTGAGCGACGTCGAAGTCAATGAGCTCGGTGTGGTAGTTGTCGTGCTTCCCGAAGGTAACAGCAAGGCGGACCTGCCCTATCGGAACCGTGGAACCATCAGTGACTCCTGAGAAAGGCTTGGTTGGCTGTAGCTGATTGTATGGCACTTGGAGATTGTTGAACGTCTCGACGGATAGGACATTGAGCCCCGCTCCGCCATCGATGAGGGTCCTGGTGACTTGCACATTGCTGATGATTGGGGAGCAAAGCATCGGGAGGACTCCGGCTGTGGCCGCGCACTTGAGCTGATCCGCTGAGCTGAACGTGATAGCGCATGATGACCACCTGAGAGGGCATGTGGCCTCAAGC
Source organism: Triticum aestivum (assembly GCF_018294505.1). NCBI lineage: Eukaryota > Viridiplantae > Streptophyta > Magnoliopsida > Poales > Poaceae > Triticum > Triticum aestivum. The sequence goes on along the minus strand of NC_057798.1, from coordinate 675,472,425 downwards.
TTGGGGAGGACTGCATTCACCTCGCGGGCAAATTGCTTGAAGATGTGCTGAGAGGTTGGGGCTTGTGCGCCGCCCAAGATGCAGGCGATTGTGCGTGGCTCCTGGAGCCTCCAGCCCCCTCGTCCTGATGATGGTCTTCATTCCTCCTCGCCTGTGATGGCAGAGGAGCGAGGCCTGCGTTACCCTGCGGGCGGTCCTCGCGAGGTTGATCCCTCCAACCCCCCTCGGGAGGTGGGTCTCTCCAACCTCCCTCACGAGGCTGGTCCTGCCAGCGGTCTTCGTGAGGTCGGTCGCGCCACCCTTGGCGTGGGCCACGGTCTTCCCATCGTCCTCCACCTCTTCCTCCTCCTCGGCCATATCCCCGGTCGCTGCGCTCGGGGCGTCGGCCCGCACGTACATCTCGCACGGCTCTGAGCTCTTGGCATTCATTGGTGTTGTGGGTGTGGAGGTCATGGTACACACAGTATCGGCTGCCCTTGGATGACTCAGGCTGATCCCTGCCTTGCTTGGTGTCTGGCTCTGCTGCAAGCACTGCAGCCCCCTTGCGCTTCATGTCCTTGGTCTTGGGCTTCTTCTCTTCTTGGTCGGCAACTGGCAGCTCGAGGAGGGACGGGCGCCCTTCCTCAGCCCTACCGCACTTGGTCGCAAGGTTGAACAGCTCCAGGGAGGTGCACAGGTCTTCATGGATTGCGAGCTCCTCCTTCATCTTGACGTCATGCACGCTGTCGGAGAAGGCTGAGATGATGGCCTCCTCGGACACCTTGGGGATCTTAAGGCGAGCGTTTTTGAAGCACTGGATGAACTTCTGCAGGGTCTCCCCCGGCTGCTGCTTGATGCGACGCAAGTCGCTCATGGCCAGGGTCCGGTCGTGGGTGCCTTGGAAGTTGGCGATGAATCGGGTGCGCATCTCGTCCCAGGAGGATATCGTGCCTGGAGCCAGGTTCAGGAGCCAGGTGCGGGCGCCGTCCTTGAGCGCCATGGGGAACCAGTTCACCATGACCTTCTCATCCCCGTTGGCGGCTTCGATGCCCAGCTCGTAGAGCTGGAGGAACTCAGAAGGGTCAGTCGTGCCATCGAAGCGCGGGGGAAGGTTTGGCTTGAACTTGACCGGCCAGGCCACGCTGCGTAGCTCGGCGGAGAAGGCACGGCAGCCTGCAGTGGCCGTGGGAGGCCTTGGGCGATGGAGAGCTTGATCTTGGAAGTCCTGGTGCGCTGCCTCCAGACGCAGCGCGGGGTCTTGATGCGCCGGAGCAGGTGCGCGCTCGTGCCGAGCCGATGCAGGGAGCACGCGGGTGGCTTCTTGGGGACGAGGGATCTCTTGGCAGCTCTTCTCTTGCTGCGTTGGTGCCGGACGGAGTGGGTTCCGCCCAGGGGCCACACGCCTTGGAGCCAAGGCGCCTTCTTGAGGGGGAGGCGGCTGAGGCACCCCCGAAGCTTCGTCGCCCGCGCCGGGCGGTGCGCAGTGCAACGAGAGGGACGGTGCAGGGGAGCCCCCAGCGGCGCTGACGAGCTCGGTGATGCGGGCGAGCCACTCATCGTAGAGGTCTTCGATGGGACAGTAGTGCATGAGCTCCCGCGCCAGGAGCAGCGCGGCGTGCGCGTCCGCAGGAGCGCGACGGGCGTGGGACGAGGAGCCGGCCAGAGTCGTCCACGGAGTGGCGGTGCGGCCTTCTTGCCGCACTGATGGGTGCAGGGACGAAGCCTGCTATTTGTTCCCCGCCGGGCCGATGGCGGCATTGACGGCGGGCGACGGGGAACAGCGGCGGCACCCGTCGACGGGGGCCGTCAGAGCGACGCGAGTGGCGAGAGCGGCCCGGCGCTCGGCGCCGGCGCGACGTGCGTCCGACATGGATGGGATGGGCGGTGAAAATATGATGCGGTGAAAGGCGGATTCCGGCACACCCCTACCTGGCGCGCCAAATGTCGGATTTCGGGATCCGGCAGTCCTTGAGGTTCGAACACTAGGGTGCGCGCGGAGATCACACCCCTAGTCTACTCATGTCTTACCGCCTCGCTAGGATGTAAACTACACAAAGAACAACACAAAGGACACAGATTTATACTGGTTCAGGCCACCATTGTGGTGTAATACCCTACTCCAGTGTGTGGTGTGGTGGATTGCCTCTGGGGCTGATGATGAACAATACAAGGGAAGAACAGCCTCGCGAGGGTCTGTTCCTACGGTGGTGTTGTCCAAGGTTCTTCTCTCTGGCTCGTCTCTGGATCAGATGCCGATGCCTCTACCCTGGGGGTGGCTAGTCCTATTTATAGCGGAGGCCCTGGGCCTCTTCCCAAATATTGAGCAGGAAGGGCGCCAACAATTGGCCATTTTGAAGGGGAACATCTAGTACACTTATCCTGACTAAAGTTGGTCCTCGCCTGCCAAAGACCCTGACGATGACGTTGGCTTGGGCTCCACGATGACCTCCTTCTGTCGTCCTGCTGGTCTTGGTCTTATTGCACCGAAATGGTTGCCTTTGCCTGATACCCTTACCTGCGCTTGCCCCCTTTGCACCAAAGGGGAAACAAGGACTCTGCGCAGGCCGGCGCCCGCCTGGCCTTGGTCGTCATGGCTTGCGTCACGGGCACCTCGTGAGGTACCCCGCCTTGATCTCTCCGCCTCTTCGCGAGCCAGCCTGACGAGGCCGTGCCTGAGGAAGCCTCCTGTCGTCCTTTCCCGCGAGGCTTGGCCCCTCGCGAGGGTCTTGAGCATGTGTTGATGAAGATGGGCCGTACTGGGCCACCCCTTGAGCCACGCCGTAGGCCGCAGGCAGGCAAGTCTGGGTACCCCCATTCCCAGAACACCGACAGCTTCTTCTTGATACTAGATGTTCCTAGTAACTCGCGATGCACAAGTTTTCTCCTCATATACTATTTCATCTTAGCTAGAGGTCCGCCGCCCCCCTGAATTTCAATTTCTGGCCAGTTGATTCCCAATTAAAGAAAGCATTCCCTGGCATAACAGGCGCTAGTACGCCTATTACGCCGGGGAAGCAGCGCCTTGGTGTTTATCTTAGGGGCGTGTGCGGCCTAGAGCTACTGGCACCCGATTTGGAGGTCGGCCAGGATTAAAGGGATGGCCTGGGGGTGCTGCCAAGCACGGCGGTGGTGTGAGGTCAATGGGAGGGCGGGGCGGCGGAGGCAGGGGTCTGGGCCGGTGGTCACTGGCGGTTCAAGAAAGATTGTCACTAGTGACTGGCGGGAGGTAGACGAAGGCCATCTGCCTGTTCCTTATAGATCGGACGGTTCATTAAAAAAATCGACTGACCTATTTATTTTTAGTCGACTGTTATCTTAGATATGACCACATGTGGTGGTGTGCTAGAGGAGTACCTGCATTTCCTGTGCTCATATATTACAAAATCATACAGAGTAGAATCTAATTTTGTTTGCCATGCAATGTTGTAGAGCTATCATATGTCTCCTATCATTTATTTTTCAGCCACCTGCTATCTGCTACTCTTACAGTGCATTAGTTTTGCACACACTTCACCCATACTCTCACTATTTTGTTTTTATGCAAGGGTATTTCAGAGTCTGCCTTGAGAGAAGCAGCAAAGAAAAGAGAGAAGTCGTGCCAGCTTTCTTCGCGGGTAGGCAAGACACTTTACAGCGCTATAAAGGGTGCAGTGTCAGCAGATGGAGACGGTAAATGTAGCTCTGGAGTTGATGACCTCGCTCGCAATGAACCACCATCCCAGGTGCTTGCTTTAACTTCGCGGTGTCATATGTGGTTGCATGTTCCATATGGTGTCTAGCTTGTATTCGAAAGGCCGAAGTCGGTAAGATAAGGAAAGATATTTTTTACATGAACCACCATCCCGTGAGCACCAGAAGACAAATAGCTAGTCAGGGCACTGGCCGAGCCAGTGACAAGCCCAGCAAAGATAGGCATCACCTGGAAGCCAACTAAAAAGATGCGATGGTGGTGAAGCAGCCCGCCTCCCACCAGGCTCTCACGTCCTAGATGATCATGCTCACCACTCCAGCCGGATGTCTAGCTTGTATTGCTTCTAATTTGGTTAAATTGCATCTGCTTAGCTTACACATTATACCTTTGAATATGACATGCCTTTCTGCTTTTGGTACATACTAGTACATCTATGTATTAACCATGTTCTTACATCAAACTAATGTTCTTGTGTATCCCTCATCAATCACTTATGACGAGGCAGGTAGGCAAGGGGACTACTCCTCATTTAAACAATGCAGTGTCAGCCTCCTGACATGATTCTCAAGAAACAGAATTGCTAGATGAAGATAGTGAACGTATCTCTGTAGTTGATTACAGCATTTACCCTACACTAGCATCGCAGGTGCTTGCTCTAACTTGACAGCGTGATATCTGGTTGCATGTTGCATATGGTGTCTAGATTGTAATTCTTCCAATCTGGTTAAACTGCATGTGCTAGTCTGCTTAGCTTATACATTATACCTATTAATGTGACATGCCTTCCTGTATTTACTACATACTACATCTGTCTATTAAGCATGTCCTTACATAAAACTATTTTTTTGTATCCCGCATCAATCAATATGACGAGACACCTTTAGTATATGCAGTGCCATATTAGTTGCATCTTTTATATGATTTAGCATGTGCTGCTTCTAATTTGTTGAAATTCCATTTATGATGGGACGCTTTTAACTTGGCAGAGTCATACTAGCTGCATCTTTCATGTGGTGTCTAGCTTGCATTGCTTCTTATTTGCTAGAATGGTTTCTGCTTAGTTTACACAAACAATTGTGAACATTCCATGCCGTCCTATTTTTCGTACATATTCCATCCTAGTATCATGTGTTTGCCTTACATCAAAGTAGTTATTGTTAGTATCATGCATGAATGAGTTCTGAAGAGAGAATTTTATTGCTTTTTCTTGTCGGTTTTACTTGACAATTCAAAATCAATAAAGCGAAAGGAAGTTAGCAAGGCAGCGGATAAAGGTGCTCCTTCCGAACGAAGGGCCTCTACAGTTTCTACTCCTCCACACCCCCAAGATGATTTCCAAGACAACACATGCATAGACACTCAACAAAGCTGTGTTTATGATGAGCACGTCTCCCCTAGTGCAGCATCACCGGTGCTCCCTCTAACTTGGCACTGTTATATGTGGTTGCCTGTTATGTGTGATGTCTAGCTTGTATTGCTTCTAATTTTTTTGAATTCCATCTGCTTACTTTACACATTATACTTGAATAAGACACGTGCTCTTGTTTCTAGAACATACAATATCTGTCTATCACACCATGTTCTTACATCAAATTACTACTATTGTGTAACCTGCAACAATCACTTATCATAAGGAAGGTTTGACTTCGGAGTGTGATATAGGTTACATCTCACATTCTTTTCTAGCTTGTACTACTAATTTGTTGAAATGGCACTTATGACGAGACAGTTTTAACTTGGTAGAGTGATATTCGTTGCATCTTTCATATGGTGTCTAGCTTTCATTGCTTCTAATTTGTTGAAATGCCTTCTCCTTAGTTTACACATCATAAGCTGTGAATATGCAATGCTGTGAATATGCAATGGCACTAATGACGAGAGACCTCTAACATGGTAGTGTGATGTTGTTTGCATCTTGCATATGATTTATTTCTTGTACTACTTCACATTTGTTTAAACGCCATTTATGATGAGACACTGTTAACTTGGTAGAGTGATATTTGTAGCATCTTTCATATGGTGTCTGCTATGTCTCGAGCTTGCGTTGGTTTTCCCCGAAGAGGAGAGGATGATGCAGCACAGTAGCGTAAGTATTTCCCTCAGTTTTTGAGAACCAAGGTATCAATCCAGTAGGAGGTCACGCGCAAGTCCCTCGTACCTGCACAACACGATAGCAACTCGCAACCAACGCTTAGGGGTTGTCAATCCCTTCACGGTCACTTACGAGGGTGAGATCTGATAGAGATAATATTTTTGGTATTTTTGATAGATAGATGCAAAGTAAAAAGTAAAGGTAAAGTAAAAACAAAGCAAGTAAATAAAGTGATATAGATTGATATGATGAGAATAGACCCGGGGGCCATAGGTTTCACTAGTGGCTTCTCTCGAGAGCATAAGTATTCTACGGTGGGTGAACAAATTACTGTTGAGCAATTGACAAAACTGAGCATAGTTATGAGTATATCTAGGCAATGATCATGTATATAGGCATCACGTCCAAAATAAGTAGATCAAAACGATTCTGCATCTACTACTATTACTCCACTCATCGACCGCTATTCAGCATGCATCTAGAGTATTAAGTAAAAACAGAGTAACGCCTTAAGCAAGATGACATGATGTAGAGGGATAAATTCATGCAATATGATAAAAACCCCATCTTGTTATCCTCGATGGCAACAATACAATACGTGCCTTGCAACTCTTTCTGTCACTGAGTAAGGACACCGCAAGATTGAACCCAAAGCCATGCACTTCTCCCATTGCAAGAACTACCAATCTAGTTGGCCAAACCAAACGGATAATTCGAAGAGACTTGCAAAGATAACTCAATCATACATAAAAGAATTCAGAGAAGAATCAAATATTTTCCATAGATAATACTGGATCATAAACCCACAATTCATCGGTCTCAACAAACACACCGCAAAAAGAAGATTACATCGAATAGATCTCCACGAGAGAGGGGGAGAACATTGTATTGAGATCCAAAAAGAGAGAAGAAGCCATCTAGCTACTAGCTATGGACCCGAAGGTCTGAAGTAAAGTACTCACACTTCATCAGAGGGGCCATGGTGATGATGTAGAAGCCCTCCATGGTGGATGCCCCCTCCGGCGGAGCTCCGGAACAGGCCCCAAGATGGGATCTCGTGGATACACAAGGTTGCGACGGTGGAATTATGTTTTTGGCTCCCTGGGATCATACGGGGATACGTAGGTATATATAGGAGGAAGGAGTACGTCGGTGGAGCTCTGAGGGGCCCACGAAGTAGGGGGGCGCGCCCAGGGGGAGGGGCGCGCCCTCCACCCTCGTGACCGCCTCGTGGCTTTCTTGACGGAGGGTCCAAGTCTCCTGGATCTTATCTGATGAGAAAATCACCTTCCCGAAGGTTTCATTTCGTTTGGACTTCGTTTGATATTTTGTTTCTTCGAAACACTGAAAAAGGCAAAAAACAGCAATTCTGGGCTGGGCCTCCGGTTAATAGGTTAGTCCCAAAAATAATATAAAAGTGGAAAATAAAGCCCAATATAGTCCAAAATAGTAGATAAAGTAGCATGGAGCAATAAAAATTATAGATACGTTGGAGACGTATCAGTGTCTTCCTTCCATTGCATTGCTTCTAATTTGGTGAAATGTCTTCTTCTTAGTTTACACATCATAGTTCTGGTTATCTCTTCCGTCCTGTTTTTCATACATATTACATCCTCCTATCATGTGGTTGTCTAACATCAAAGTTCAGTTCGCTTGCATCACGCATCAATTTGTTCTGAAGAACTAAATTGTTATTCTTTTTTCTTCTCGGCTTGACTTAACATGGCACAGAGAAAGAGGAAGAAACACAGAATGGCGGGGAATGAGAAGCGGATGAATCCTGCAGATTCTGCTGGTACTGATGGTGCAATAGAAGGTCAAAGTCAAGCGGAAAATTCTACAAACACGGCATCCCATGCTACACGAGTTGCAAAAAAAGCCAAACAGAAACAAATAGCTGCCACCAAACAAGCAGAGACAACCCTAGTTCTTGCAACACCTACCACAGTACTACCAGCTGCACGACTTACTCGTGCGTCAACGGCGGTAGCAGCACGTTCCCAAGCTCCCTTGCCACCTGACACTACTTCCCAAGCACTCTTGACACAAGACGAGTTGGCAATATCAGATGAACCTTGTGAGCTTCAACAGCAAGAAGGTAGTTGCTGGAGTCAAGTTACAGTTGCATGCTTCTTTATATGTAGTCTCACAGTTTGATGTACACTAACACTTCCTATGTTCGTTGTTGGACTAGCACCTAGGCGCAAGAGGAAACAAACATCAGGGATAATGCTCGATAGGTTAACTAAATCTAGAGGAGGAAGAATGGAGATCCATTTTGAGGCAGGTTTAAAAAGGCCACGTGATGCTACAGAGTCAGCCAAGTTAGTATCAGAGGCAGCGGTTGCCATTAGGTGTCATGTACGTATCCTCCCAACATGGATTCAGTACAGGAATGACAAAGACGAAACCCAGTTCAACACCTTCCTCGACCATTTATCTGTAAGTATGGTTATGTATGGAAACTAGTAATATCGTCTTGCTCTGTCCCATACTTTCTAGGTTGCTGATAATGAGACTCCCATAATTTTCAATAGTGAGGTTCAAGTTGGATAGCCAAGATGATGCAACCAGACAAGCTTGCACCCATGTTTTCAAGTCTGCTCTGCGACAGTATCAGTATAGCTTGAGGAAGACTCACTTTGAAGGCAAGGCTAACAATGAACTTTCCCAAACATCTCCAGTGAAAATATATCGGATGAAGACTGGTGGGGCCTTGTTAAACACTGGTCTAATCCGAAGTATCAGGTACATTATATATATGTGATCAGATCACATGTTGAAGTCCTATTTACGCATGTGCCACACAAATCTATCTTCTTGTAGGTGAACTGTTCAAACAAGAAGGCCAACCGTACGAAAGTGAAATTCCAACAGACGACAGGATCTCGTAGCTATATTGCACACTGCAAGGCTCTTGTAATTAGCTGTTGTTTCACTCTTTTCGATGTACCATATTATCAGATCTATATTGACTTGTTCGAAATGAAGAGGAAAGCCCGCAAGGACCTGAAAGTACCTGAACCAAATGTTGTGGAAATCTTCAAGGACTGTCACACCAGCAAAAAGAAGGGCATGACTACACCAGTCAAAGCCACTGTTGTAAGTCTTTAATCCTCGTTCCTTTTAACTACTACTTACTCTGACTTGTGCCTTGAACTGCATGGTTTGCAGCCAATGTCTATTACTCTTTTCAATTTTATACACAATTGTCTTAGCGTATCGTTGCACCTTACAAGGTTTAAAAGAGAGGAGTGATGTTCCTTTGATCTTGACCCATAATCTAGTTCCGTGCTGGACTTGCCCACACAACGTTACAATTGCCTATTTGTCTGTTCTCAGTTGTTTTGTGATATGAATGATGTCATACTATGCTTACCATATTATAAACTTCGTCTCTTTATCCTTAGCCCTCAATACAATGTGAAGAAATAGACAATACATTAGCGATGGTACATGGTCATATGTTTGGAACCTGGTTTTATTATGTACTTTGCAATAAAATACAACTAATATTTTACATGGGTTCACCAGAATAAGTTCTGTATATAGACCAAAGCTATTTTGTTTGGTTTTTCTGCCTCCTTAATATCTTCTGTTCTGGTACTATTAATCTAAAACCTCAACTTTTCAGTGAGCTATGGAAAAAATGGTGGAACCGCCACCTTCTGAAGGTGGCGAGGCAACTATAACCGCAATGTCAGCTCTTACTGCAGTGGGTCAGTACCTATCCACTAACAGTGCCAAAAGCATGTTCCTGCATAATACTGGGTTGGTTGTTAAGACAATATCATCCAAACTGCCTCATGATCAAGATATGCAAGCTCAAAGCAATGTTGTATCTGTGCTCCAGACACAAGTCCATTCCCTAATAGAGACCCTTTGTGAAACAAGGAGAAACATTGCTCAATGTCGTCAAGATATGCATGGTTTTGAAACCAGACTATCAGACATTTGCTATGTTGTTCAGGAGCCTAGGGGAAATGAAGGCGAGTGTTATGGTGCTCCATCAGACAATACAGCATGAAAACGTAACAGTCAGGTCAAATGAACTGAGCTTCTGAACTTCTGGTGGTGCATTTATCAGCTAGACTGTTAAGTTTTATGCCAACCTTCCTTTTGTTATATAATTGTAATTTTTTTTGGTGTGATACAAAATTTATTCTTAACGTGCATCCACCGGCTGAAGAAAACAGCATGCAATTTTTGTATAGTGTAGGGTGTTCCCTATATTTGCACTGGTGGCGATCTTTGATGCCGAGTGGATGTAATATGTGCAATCGCCTTAATAGCCTAGTGTTAGTTTCGGCCTTATTTATTTCCTAGTCTTCTTTTTCCTTGGTTTGCTAGTGGCCGCAACTACCATGGGCCATATACGGGCCGTAGGATCCATGGGTCTCCTACGGGCCGTCGATAAATGGGCCTGTAGTCGGTGGGCCTCGGGCCGTCGATAAATGGGCATGTAATCGGTGGGCCTCGGGCCGTCGGATAAATGGGTCTACATGGGTCGTAATTGGGTGTAATTGGTATCGGCCCAGCACGGTAACGGGCCGTTAAGAGGCCGTAGGACAACAAAGGCTTAATTCTATCACAGGCATAACGGGTCGTTAATGCGCCAAAATATATGACGGGCTGGAAACGGCGCAATGGGTTAACAGGCCAGAAACGGGCCGACTCTTGCCATGGGCCGAATTTGGCCCATTAGGGTAATAGGCCAGTAACTGGCCGACTCTTGCCATGGGCCGAATTTGGCCCATTAGGGGAATAGGCCAGTAACGGGCCGACTGTTGCCATGGGCCGAATTTGGCCCATTAGGGGAACAGGCTAGTAAAGGGCCGGAAGTAATCGAGGGCCAAAAAGGAGCCCAAGAACGTATGGGCCGTCAATAGGCCGAAAGCTAACACGGGCTGGAAATGGCCCATGTAAATCACGGGGCGTTAACGGGTACAAAGAAAATTACTATTCATTATGGGCTAGAGTCACCGTGGGCCTGTAAAGGGCCGAAAGATACAAAGGCCTCATATGGACCAAAAGACATCATGGGCCATACATGGGCCGAAATTGAAATGGGCTGGTGTTATATTCAACGGCCCACATGACGTTGTTGGGACGATTTCCTTTAGGGCCTAACGGGCCGTGAGTTAACGGGCCGTAAATGGGCTATTTGCAAAGAGACCGTTAACAGGCTTTTCATGGGCCAGCCCGTTAAATTTTGACCAAGTCAAACGGGCCGGCTTTGTAAGCTAAATGGGCCAGTGGTGGGCCGTGGCACGTGTCGACATATCATAGGCGCCTATCTGACCCACTGACGAGCTGACACATGTTTCGTCCGGCCAATAAGAATTTTACACGTGGAAATTTCCCATTGGTCGGGGCTGTTAACGGGTTATCGGTTCCAAAACCCGACCCGATAGCTTAACGGCATTCTGTTATGGTGGATGACACATGTCGGTCACCCTTGACGAAAGCATGTCTGTGACGCGCGATTTATCCTCATGGAAGTGGACACTTCCGTGATGATAATTTTGGTAATGTCATGGAACACTTCTACGATAGCACAGGTATGACTATCTTGATTCTGTCATAAAATCGTCATGGATGTAAATGCATGACAAAAAACGCGACCTACTGTGACAAACACGTATCATCACGGAAGTGTATTTTTTTGTAGTGTCAGTGCTCGAAGAGTACCATGTTCGAGTGACATGTATTTGAATTGTAAAAACAATGCTATTTTGATTATAAAGGCTGTGTTTATACTTTTGCCCAAAAGTATTATAGTGCCTCCTGTGCGGCCATTTATGTATGTATGTATGTAACCTAAAAGTTTGCAGTCGTCGACTTCAGCCCCCACGCATATAATGCAGGGGTGTTCGGTAAAGCGCGTAATCACACTTGATCCAACGTCTTGGTCCGTTAAGGAGGTGATGGCGCAGCGAACGAGGCAATCGGACTATATAGCTTTAACACTTTCACTTAGCCATAGGAGTTTGACGATGGGGCTACTATATAGCCCCTGGTACTTCTGCGTTCGTCCAAATTCGGTGCGCGTACGTACATGACCAAGAAACCGGTCCTTCGTTAATGCGGAGGAATCCAAAGATTCCACTGAGTCATCGAGTGGTTGACCAGTCTCACGCTATATCATGACAATCAGTTTTTGGCTTTCTCTACTGAGGTGCTCATCCAGATGAACCAGGGCACAATCGTAGTAGTTCTCCTGGTGCCACCTTAGCCGATAGAGCGGAACGTAAGGTAGCAAAACACGGGAGCCTGGCAAACCCAACTATTGACCAAATACATGATTCGGAGCTGATGCATATAAGGCCAAACTCGTGACGCCGAACACTCCCTAAGGTATTCGGACTTTACAACATATACTAGGCTGAGTAACGCCCTCGATAATGAGCCCTGAGTTTCCAGGTACATGCATTGATCTGGCGTGACGAAATGCTGTGGCGACCGGTTCTCCGGGTATTAATTCCGAGAAAATGGCCCTTGTGCTCACCAACCCCAGGATAACTGTTAGCTGATGAGGCACCAACATGATATAGAAATTCGAAGCAAAATAAAAAATATGTAGTACAAGACCATTCTGGCCTGTGAGTACAACAAATGGTTTCTAGTGGTTGATGGCGGAAGCGGGTTGTGAATCATCAGTGTCTATGGGACTCCATTTCCCACGGGAACAGCTGACCAGGTTAACTCCTATCTTCGTGAGACTGCTATCACCGTTGCTTAGGTTCCGGGGCTGTCATCACGGTCGCTCCTCTCCACGCAAGAAATCTGGCCAAGACAATAGCCAGGGACAAGCCAGTGAGTACTTTGAATGTACTCGCAAACATTATGAACACGGGTATAATATAACAATGATGTGCTAAAAAATATTTTATACTCATGACGTCAGTCACCAAAGATAAATATAACTCTGATGCGTGCAAGCATGTTAATTATGAATATTCAATAACTTAGCAATATTAAAATTTATGAAATAAATAACAAACATGCCACAGTCGGGCGTCTTAGCGAGACCGCATAAAGGGCTTTAAAAGAAATGCCACAGTCGGGCGTCTGAGCGACACCACATAAAGGGCTTTAAAAGAAATGCCACAGTCCGGCGTCTGAGCGACGCCACATACAGGGCTTTAAAAGAAATGCCACAGTCGGGCGTCTGAGCGATGCCACATACAGGGCTTTAAAAGAAATGCCACAGTCGGGCGTCTGAGCGACACCACATAAAGGGCTTTAAAAGAAATGCCACAGTCGGACGTCTGAGCGACATCACAGACAGGGCTTTAAAAGAAATGCCACAGTCGGACGTCTGAGCGACATCACAGACAGTGCTTTAAAAGAAATGTCACAGTCGGGCATCTGAGCGACACCACATAAAGGGCTTTAAAAGAGATGCCACAGTCGGGCGTCTGAGTGACACCACATAAAGGGCTTTAAAAGAAATGCCACAGTCGGACGTCTGAGCGACATCACAGACAGGGCTTTAAAAGATAAGCCACAGTCGGGCGTCTGAGCGACACCACATAAAGGGCTTTAAAAGAAATAATCATAGTGAATATCCCGGAGGTAGCACCATCCTAGAGATATTCGATAATACTAAAAATATCACGGGTTAGCCCACAACAAAAATAATAATCATCACTATCACATGTCACAAGTTGTAATATCAGTTCTGATTTAACAGTTTCACCTCCGAAGACCGACACTAAGACCGACACTCGACCCATCCCAGACTGTAATCCTTAACCATGGACACGGCTATTCGAATAGGTTTAATCTCTGCAGAGGGTGTACTCTTTACCCACGAGTAACGGATTTCTTTAGTCCATCGGGACTAATTCCGTCTATGGTCTTTTTGTTGAAAACACACCTAACTTGCACACACCAGCTTAACTCACACGTGTCTGGAATCACCCACGACACATGTCAAGCAAACTCTAAGTGGGGAGGCTACAACCTCGCGTAGCATGGGATCAAATTTATATTGCGCGCTCTAAGGGGTGGCCTCCCCTCTCGGTCTCAACCGGAAACACCCATGCCCCCGGACCAGGTGGCCTGCCTACCAGATACAACCAGTATCTTCCATCCTGGCCTCTCTGTACGGTGTGTGCTAGAAAGAGGTTGACAACTTACTGAACCGTACTCTACTTGTTGTAGAGACGAGTGGTAGTATGAAACAAGATTGGGGGTTACTGGAACAAGACTCGATCTATGGTCGACTCGGGAGGTTTAAGTATTCCCTGCATGATTAGCATAACGAATATATTTCAACCAACAGAGTCACCGCTCATTATACCTTACCACGCCATACCGGACATAACTGTCCCGACGGAGACCGACGACAAACTCATGCCTACCCAAGGCCGAGGTTTTTCCCGGGTTCCTTCCGGTATGCATGCAAGGCACATGAGGATGATCGTCATCACAAGTATTCTCATTTCCAACATCATCGAAATCACCAATATGCATTCATGCAAATGATCACATCACATGAAATAACAACTCTCCGAAATAAGGTGGTATGATAAACGTGTCAACGAACACCCAAAAATATCATGCCAGGATTCAGAATGCTTGCCTTCAGGTCAAGGGAAGGCGGGGTGCATTTCAACCTCTTGAAATATTTCTCCTCTCTTCAAAAATCCTATTTTAGAAATATAAATGAATTAACACACAAAAATAAAAACAGCACAAAAAGTTGCTTGGAAAATTTTTCAACTAAATCTTAAAATAAACTAGATCAAATTTGAGAGAGGTAGGAAAAAGAATTAATTCATTTGGAGTTATATTTAAAAAGATAAAGCCAGTCAAAGATTTGGTTAAAATCTGTTTTTAATAATAAACAGAAAAGAAAACGCTTCGGGCAGAATACGCCTTCAAAAAGGGGAGACGTACTCGGGGTCTTTACGCTTCCACTTAAACGCGTGGAGGCGGGGCTGGGTCACTGACAGTGGGTCCAGGGGGCCCACTGGTCAGGTTTGACCAGTCCCCACTCCCACCTCTTCTCTGCCCGAGCAGAGGCAGGGCGTCCGGCGATCGTCGCCGGCGAACGGCGTTTCTTCGCGGGCATCTGAGTGCAGGGATGGATCCGCCACTCCTAGGCGGTCCTTCCGGGGGGTCGCAGGGTCGCCGGGGGTGGAGGGAGTCGCCGGCGGCGAGCTCCGCGGTGGAGGGGAGCTTCGGTGACAAAGTGATTTTTGGGCTGCGGTGGTCTCCGACCAAAAATTGATCGAGGGGTTGCACTCGCGAGAGGGAGGGGGAGTTCTTGGTGGAGAGATTGGAGAAGGAGAGGCCCTGGTGGTGACGGAATCGACCGGGGCTTGGCGGCGACCGAACTGGCCAGACTCGGGGAAGAAGGCCCTCCCCTCCTCGAATGCTGGCCAGGGTAGCTCTAGGAGGATCACTGGAGGTTGAAAGAGGGCTAGATGGAGCTCCGGGGCCCTTATACAGGCGGTGGAGGTCGGTTCGATGCGGCCGGCGATAAGGACGACAGCGAACCGCCTCCCTGTAGCGTCAGGGCGTCGTGGCGACGACGGTAGCTAGCCGACGGGCGAGGTGATAAGTTTGTGCTATTCACCGGGGCAGGTGGCGAGCCGAGGTGGCTTGGGCGGCGCTGGCCTGAGCAGGGCTGTCAGGCGGCCGTGGCGGCTAGTCCTTGGCTTGCCGGGGATGCAGCGAGGCTCTGCTTGGTGCGTTGCGGTGAGGGGGAGCATGCAGCGCGCAAGGGGACACGGCGTGCTGGCTGCGGTCGGTCACAGGCTGGGGTGAGTGCGGGGCGTGACGCGGCGACTCGGGTGCCGCTCGTGCAATACTTGCGCTTTGGGCACGTCCAGTGCACGCACGGAAGGTGTTCGACATAATGTCGTGGCATGCTATAGGTCACAGGTGAGGGTGGCAAGCAACAGAGCTAGGTTGGTGATAGAGTGAAGCTCAGTGGACAAGGTGGTTTGGTCAGGAGACCAAGTTCACAATGCCAACAACAATTCATGTCAAATCTGATCATGCACTCCAGGTGTTTGACAAAATGCCACAGGCACTTAGTCTTTTCTTGGAGTGGCCAAATCTTCCAGATTGAAGTCTCTTTGGATGCATAAGAGGGTGGTGAAGTTAGTTTGCAAAAGGGAGAAACTTGCTAGTGCAAGTTTTGCAAAACTACACTTTTGGGCAGGGAGTGAATGGTATCATTTCATGAACCAAAAATGATCAAATGAGTGTATGCTCCTGGACTTAGGGGTTTAGTAGGGTGGTCTACAAGTAGGATAAAGAATCAAGGGCTAGAGGGCAAGTAAGACTAAGGTTGCTGTACAAACTATCATGATGGACCAGAATGAAGATGAGGTTGGTTCTCTCAAAAATTTCAAAGATCATCCCTGGATTATTGCATATAATGGAATCATATGGTCCTACTGACATCCCATAATTTTGGTGGAAGCTAGAAACAAATATTTAAAAGGGTTGCAGTGCAAAAATGCCTACTGGACCAGAGAAGAAAAACATGTGTAGCACTCAAAATATGCAATGAATGAACTATATTATTGCATAAAAGTGATTTAGAGACATCACATGACATCTCCAAATTTTGACTAGATTTTTAGATAAATCTATCAACTGGTTGTAGTTCAAAAAGAGCTTCAAAACTTAAAACAAGTCATTTTAATGAATATAGCTCAGGGTGGAATAATTTAATAAATAAACCTACTGATTAGGAAATTGTTGAGATGGCATAGGAGTTCAATATGTTTGGAAGGATCCACTTGGGAAAAATAAATCCTTAATATTAAAAGAAAGGTTTTGAAATCAACAGAAATATTCTTGCAGGCAAAAAAAAATTTAACTCTTGGCAAAATTTTAATAATTAAAACCTGGTTAAAATTTTGGGGTGTTACAATTACTACCCCCCTTAAGAAAAATCTCGTCCTCGAGATTTCCTAAGAGCGTTGTGAAAAACAAATGCTCCATATGTGTCCGAGTGGTTGTGAGTCTGCTGTCGTGGTGCTGCGCGAATAAAAATAATCCAAGCAGTGAGGGGATAAGCGTTGTAGCAACTTAGGGAAAAGAAACCTCATTCTAGGATTTTTCGCGGTTACACTAGTTAATCACGAAGAAAACTACTCATACTAGTAGGAACTAACTACACGACTCGTCGCACAAATTCGAGGTACCATGCATAAGTTACAACATAATAGTAAATGCTGAAATAACAAATACAACAGTGACGTCTAAAATGAAAATGGTAACTGGACGGGGTCCCGATAAAAATGTCTCTGGCAATGGGATACACTCCTCTTCTATCGGAGGAAGTGGATTGACCAGTCGATGTATGCGTCTCTCTGGGTCGGGCCTCAGTGGTCTGCCGATTGCAATCTGAGGATTCAGATCAGTGAGATTCTGGAGATAATCCATCACTCGCTGGTTCAAATGCTCTTGAACGATGATGTACTGGATAAGGTTGGCTAGTACTGGGTCTCTCTCAATCCGTCCACCGGGAAAAGATGTTACTCCTCCGGGTGATGTACGGCTCGGAAAGTAATAATATCCTCATTCGCGGGCATAGGGTACTGCAGATCGAAGGCGAGCAATTGATTCCTTCGCAGCAGCTTCTATGGCCAAGTGTGGGGTCAGCATAGATTTCCCCACGATGGAAACTTCCATAGGATCTTGATTGGAGTCTACGGGAGGGATGTGTACTGCTGCCCAATATTCCGAGGTGGAAAAAGTGATTCTTGATTTGAACGGCTCGTACTGGGGTGGATATGTAGAACCCATAGTACTGCAGGTAAAGTCCCACAATATCTTGACAAAGCTACCTGGGGTTGCATCTGGGGTTCTCAGATGAATATTGGGGCTCGGCATGACGGAAAAAGGTTGTGAGGGTGGTGCACAAGGTGTGGGGTGTTGGGTAAGATCACAAGGTGGCCTTTATATAGCAAAGGAGCTGGGTCATTTCACCGTAGTGAAAGGAAATAAATTTACCAGCTTAGCTCCAAAGGTCGGGTCAGTGTCAGAGATACACATATCTCATAAAGAGACGTGTTACTGTGGTTGTCGTCGGGGTTGGTTCTGGTAGCTGTGCCCTGAAAATGTGCAACTAGGCACTGACAAAATATGCAAGGCTACCATTTAAATAGAGGCACAATGACAGGCTGCGTTTATTCACAAGGTCGCACGATTACAAAGCGAGGATACACTGAAACTCGGTACTACTTGTACAGTTTAATCTACCTCGTTTATGCCTAAACGGGCGTGCCTGGTGGATGACGAGGCTTCTCCACGTGTCTCACCGCCGGGGTTAGTCAGTGATGGCGGAGGAACTGCAGGGTCGGGGTAGCGATGACGACCATCGCGGGGATTGTTAGCCACAATCCCGTTGGAGTGTGTTCCCAAAAGGCGTCGAAGCACTTCTGGGGTCATCACAGTATCTTGGATCATGGCTGGAGCTTACCTCAGGGTCTCGATCGAGTGTCCGAACAGCACATCTGGGTTGTCGGCGTCGGGCTCGTCTTCTCTTCTTGCTGGGGCTTGACGAACCAGCTCTCCTCGAGCTGCGATCAGATCAATGGTGATCTGGTCGAACAGTGCCTCTAGTGCACTTACATAGCGCACTAGGTGCAATAAGGCGGGATCTGTCTCGTGATCTCCATTGGCAACTTGGGGTGGTCTTCCATACCCTTCATGCCTGGGGTAGTAGTAGAACGAGCGACAGTTAACTCTGGGCGACAACTGCCGAAGTTGAACTATAGCCTCTCGAGCAGCTAGCTGGACGGCTTGTGGATCGAAGGAAGTTGTTCTTCCGGTGAACCTGTAGGGGCGTTCTGGCGATAGACCTCTACCGTAGATGTGCACAGTGGCCCAGAATTGACGGCTCTCACCGCTCATGGTCCCTTGGTACACCACATATTCTGGGGGTTCTTCTAACGCATAGGCACGACGGGTGAGGTTTGCGAGTATGGTCACAAAACCTCCAAGGTTGGTTGCTGTGGTCTCGTTGTGCACTATGGGACCAGGCATTATGGCTCGGTTTGGGATAGAGGTTGTGCTGGGTTGGGGCTAGTGTGCCCTTTTTATAGAAAAAGGGGACGGAGTCTTCCTTCGCACGCTTGTGAAGGAGACATCTTGGGTGCTAGTTACTGGCGCGTGATCGACATGCTAGGTTGATAGGTTGGGTACCGACTGCTAAAAGTGTCGGGGTCACTATGTGGCTGTCTTGCACCAGAAGCTTGGCTGGGGTTTGGTTAAGGTCTGGTGGGTTGGTTTGCCTAAGCTTATTGACCTGGCTAAGATAGGATTAGCCAATGGTCAGCCTGGCTCTGATACCAAGTCTGTGGCGTCCGGTTCTCCGGGTATTAATTCCTAGAAAATGGCCCTTGTGCTCACCAACCCCAGGATAACTGTTAGCTGATGAGGCACCAACTTGATACAGAAATTCCAAGCAAAATACAAAATATGTAGTACAAGACCATTCTGGCCTGTGAGGCAACAAATGGTTTCTAGTGGTTGATGGCGGAAGCGGGTTGTGAATCATCAGTGTCTATGGGACTCCATTTCCCACGGGAACAGCTGACCAGGTTAACTCCTATCTTCGCGAGACTGCTATCACCGTTGCTTAGGTTCTGGGGCTGTCATCACGGTCGCTCCTCTCCACGCAAGAAATCTGGCCAAGACAATAGCCAGGGACAAGCCAGTGAGTACTTTGAATGTACTCGCAAACATTATGAACACGGGTATAATATAACAACGATGTGCTGAAAAAGATTTTATACTCATGACGTCAGTCACCAAAGATAAATATAACTCTGATGTGTGCAAGCATGTTAATTATGAATATGCAATAATTTAGCAATATTAAAATTTATGAAATAAATAACAAACATGCCACAGTCGGGCGTCTTAGCGACACCGCATAAAGGGCTTTAAAAGAAATGCCAGAGTCGGGCGTCCGAGTGACACCACATAAAGGGCTTTAAAAGAAATGCCACAGTCGGGCGTTTGAGCGACGCCACATACAGGGCTTTAAAAGAAATGCCACAGTCGGGCGTCTGAGCGACGCCACATACAGGGCTTTAAAAGAAATGCCACAGTCGGGCATCTGAGCAACACCACATAAAGGGCTTTAAAAGAAATGCCACAGTCGGACGTCTGAGCGACATCACAGACAGGGATTTAAAAGAAATGCCACAGCCGGACGTCTGAGCGACATCACAGACAGGGCTTTAAAAGAAATGCCACAGTCGGGCGTCTGAGCGACACCACATAAAGGGCTTTAAAAGAGATGCCACAGTCGGGCGTCTGAGCGACACCACATAAAGGGCTTTAAAAGAAATGCCACAGTTGGATGTCTGAGCAACATCACAGACAGGGCTTTAAAAGAAATGCCACAATCGGGCGTCTGAGCGACACCACATAAAGGGCTTTAAAAGAAATAATCATAGTGAATACCCCGGAGGTAGCACCATCCTAGAGATATTCGATAATACCAAAAATATCACGGGTTAGCCCACAACAAAAATAACAATCATCACTATCACATGTCACAAGTTCTAATATCAGTTTTGATTTAATAGTTTCACCTCCGAAGACTGACACTAAGACTGACACTCGACCCATCCCAGACTGTAATCCTTAACCATGGACACGGCTATTCGAATAGGTTTAATCTCTGCAGAGGGTGTACTCTTTACCCACGAGTAACGGATTTCTTTACCCACGTCTACGGTCTTTTTGTTGAAAACACACCTAACTTGCACACACCAGCTTAACTCACACGTGTCTGGAATCACCCACGACAGCTGTCAAGCAAACTCTAAGTGGGGAGGCTACAACCTCGCGTAGCATGGGATCAAATTTATATTGCACGCTCTAAGGGGTGGCCTCCCCTCTCGGTCTCAACCGGAAACACCCATGCCCCCGGACCAGGTGGCCTGCCTACCAGCTACAACCGGTATCTTCCACCCTGGCCTCTCTGTACGGTGTGTGCTAGAAAGAGATTGACAACTTACTGAACCGTACTCTACTTGTTGTAGAGACAAGTGGTAGTACGAAACAAGTATGGGGGTTACTGGAACAAGACTCGATCTATGGTCGACTCAGGAGGTTTAAGTATTCCCTGCATGATTAGCATAACGAATATATTTCAACCAACAAAGTCACCGCTCATTATACCTTACCACGCCATACCGGACATAACCGTCCCGACGGAGACCGGCGACAAACTCATGCCTACCCAAGGCCGAGGTTTTTCCCGGGTTCCTTCCGGTATGCATGCAAGGCACATGAGGATGATCGTCATCACAAGTATGCTCATTTCCAACATCATGGAAATCACCAATATGCATTCATGCAAATGATCACATCACATGAAATAACAACTCTCCGAAATAAGGTGGTATGATAAACGTGTCAACGAACACCCAAAAATATCATGCCGGGATTCAGAATGCCTGCCTTTAGGTCAAGGGAAGGCAGGGTGCATTTCAACCTCTTGAAATATTTCTCCTCTCTTCAAAAATCATATTTTAGAAATATAAATGAATTAACACACAAAAATAAAAACAGCACAAAAAGTTGCTTGGAAAATTTTTCAATTAAATCTTAAAATAAACTAGATCAAATTTGAGAGAGGTAGGAAAAAGAATTAATTCATTTGGAGTTATATTTAAAAAGATAAAGCCAGTCAAAGATTTGGTCAAAAATCTGTTTTTAATAATAAACAGAAAAGAAAACGCTTTGGGCAGAATACGCCTTCAAAAAGGGGAGACATACTCGGGGTCTTTACGCTTCCACTTAAACGCGTGGAGGCGGGGCTGGGTCACTGACAGTGGGTCCAGGGGGCCCACTGGTCAGGTTTGACCAGTCCCCACTCCCTCCTCTTCTCTGCCCGACCAGAGGCGGGGCGTCCGGCGATCGTCGCCGGCGAATGGCGTTTCTTCGCGGGCATCTGAGTGCAGGGATGGATCCGCCACTCCTAGGCGGTCCTTCTGGTGGTCACAGGGTCTCCAGGGGTGGAGGGAGTCGCCGGCGGCGAGCTCCGCTGCGGAGGGGGGCTTCGGTGACAAAGTGATTTTTGGGCTGTGGTGGTCTCCGACCAAAAATTGATCGAGGGGTTGCACTCGCGAGAGGGAGGGGGAGTTCTTGGTGGAGAGATTGGAGAAGGAGAGGCCCTGGTGGTGACGGAATCGACCGGGGCTTGGCGGCGACCAAACTGGCCGGACTCGGGGAAGAAGGCCCTCCCCTCCTCGAATGCTGGCCAGGGTAGCTCTAGGAGGATCACTGGAGGTTGAACGAGGGCTAGATGGAGCTCCGGGGCCCTTCTATAGGCGGTGGAGGTCGGTTTGATGCGGCCGGCGATAAGGACGACGGCGAACCGCCTCCCTATAGCGTCTGGGCATCGTGGCGACGACGGTAGCTAGCCGACGGGCGAGGTGATAAGTTTGCGCTGTTCACCGGGGCAGGTGGCGAGCCGAGGTGGCTTGGGCGGCGCTGGCCTAAGCAGGGCTGTCGGGAGGCCGTGGCGGCTAGTCCTTGGCTTGCCGGGGACGCAGCGAGGCTCTACTTGGTGCGTTGCGGTGAGGGGGAGCATGCAGCACGCAAGGGGACACGGCGTGCTGGCTGCGGTCGGTCTCGGGCTGGGGTGAGTGCAGGGCGTGACGCGGCGACTCGGGTGTCGCTCGTGCAATACGCGCGCTCTGGGCGCGTCCAGTGCACGCACGGAAGGTGTTCGACATAATGCCGTGGCATGCTACAGGTCACATGTGAGGGTGGCAAGCAACAGAGCTAGGTTGTTGATAGAGTGAAGCTCAGAGGACAAGGTGGTTTGGTCAGGAGACCAAGTTGACAATGCCAACAACAATTCATGTCAAATCTGATCATGCACTCCAGGCGTTTGACAAAATGCCACAGGCACTTAGGCTTTTCTTGGAGTGGCCAAATCTTCCAGATTGAAGTCTATTTGGATGCATAAGAGGGTGGTGAAGTTAGTTTGCAAAAGGGAGAAACTTGCTAGTGCAAGTTTTGCAAAACTACACTTCTGGGCAGGGAGTGAATGGTATCATTTCATGAACCAAAAATGATCAAATGAGTGTATGCTCCTGGACTTAGGGGTTTAGTAGGGTGGTCTACAAGTAGGATAAAGAATCAAGGGCCAGAGGGCAAGTAAGACTAAGGTTGCTGTACAAACTATCATGATGGACCAGAATGAAGATGAGGTTGGTTCTCTCAAAAATTTCAAAGATCATCCCTAGATTATTGCATATAATGGAATCATATGCTCCTACTGACATCCCATAATTTTGGTGGAAGCTAGAAACAAATATTTAAAAGGGTTGCAGTACGAAAATGCCTACTGGACCAGAGAAGAAACACATGTGTAGCACTCAAAATATGCAATGAATGAACTATATTATTGCATAAAAGTGATTTAGAGACATCACATGACATCTCCAAATTTTGGCTAGATTTTTAGATAAATCTATCAACTGGTTGTAGTTCAAAAAGAGCTTCAAAACTTAAAACAGGTCATTTTAATGAATATAGCTCAGGGTGGAATAATTTAATAAATAAACCTACTGATTAGGAAATTGTTGAGATGGCATAGAAGTTCAATATGTTTGGAAGGATCCACTTGGGAAAAATAAATCCTTAATATTAAAAGAAAGGTTTTGAAATCAACAGAAATATTCTTGCAGGCAAAAAAAATTAACTCTTGGCAAAATTTTAATAATTAAAACCTGGTTAAAATTTTGGGGCGTTACAAATGCCGATAACGCCAGTATCCCTCTCGGTTGTTTTAAGTGCCCGGAGGGTGTGAAGCAACAAGAGACATCAAAAAAGGTTTACACAGGGTCTTAATCTAAAAAGAAACCTTTGAGCAGGGCCATGTTGCATGTCTGCGCCTTTGTCTCCATTGTGTCGTATCCTGGAAGGGTGTAGCACGATAATCGTCTGTAAAAGAGGAAAACCCAGGTGAAAGACTTCGTGCGAAAAGTTAGTTATTCTTAATGAACCATAAAAATGCAATCTATTATTGTATTAATAGGGTTGAGCCGAACTATGGGCCTTTTTACATGCGGGTAGCCCCTAGCACCATCTATGGGGGTATATCCATCGACCCAAGCTCAGCTTTATCTGGGCTGCTATGAGTAGTGGTGCGACAGACTCGTCTAACCGTGTCTGCGGTCTTGACGACCGGTCATTTATTCTGTTTTGGAGCGGCCGTTTAGTGTTTGGCTGCTAGAGCCGCCACATATTCTTTCGCACGTAAGGAATGCTCTGTATTTCCGCTAACTATAATGACGCCACGTGGACCGGGCATCTCAAGTTTAAGATAAGCGTAGTGCGGTACTGCATTGAAACAAGCGAAAGTCGTTCTTCCGAGTAGTGCATGATAGCCGCTTCAGAATGGAGCGATGTCGAAGATTAATTCTTCGCTTCAGAAGTTGTCGGGAGAACCGAATACAACCTCTAGTACTAGAGAGCCCGTGCAGCGGGCCTCTATGCTTGGTATTACTCCTTTAAAGGTAGTACTGCTTTGGCTTATTCTTGACGGGTCTATCCCCATCTTGCGGACAGTGTCCTGATATATCAGATTAAGACTATTGCCTCCGTCCATGAGGACTCGGGTGAGATGGTATCCATTAATTATTGGGTCGACCACCAAGGCAGCCGATCCTCCGTGCCGGATACTAGTCGAATGATCCCTGCGATCGAAAGTGATCGAGCACGCCGACCAAGGATTGAACTTGGGGGCGAAGGGCTCTACAGCGTATACGTCTCAGAGTGCGTGTTTGCGCCTTTCTCTTTGGTATGTGAGTTCCGTAAATCATTGTGACGCCCACGATTCAATCGTACACTAATCATGCATGCAAACGTGTACGGTCAAGATCAAGGACTCACGGGAAGATATCACAACACAACTCTAAAAACATAAATAAGTCATACAAGCATCATAATACAAGCCAGGGGCCTCAAGGGCTCGAATACAAGTGCTCGATCATAGACGAGTCAGCGGAAGTAACAATATCTGAGTACAGACATAAGTAAACAAGTCTGCCTTGAGAAGGCTAGCACAAACTGGGATACATATCGAAAGAGGCGCATGCCTCCTGCTTGGGATCCTCCTAACTACTCCTGGTCGTCGTCAGCCGCCTGCACGTAGTAGTAGGCACCTCCAGTGTAGTAGTCGTCGTCGACGGTGGCGTCTGGCTCCTGGGCTCCAACGTCTAGTTGCGGCATCCGAGAAGAAGAGGAAAACGGGGGAAAAGAGGGAGCAAAGCAACCGTGAGTACTCATCCGAAGTACTCGCAAGCAAGGAGCTACCCTACATATGCATGGGTATATGTGTAAGGAGGCCATATCAATGGACTGAACTGGAGAATGCCAGAATAAGAGGGGGATAGCTAGTCCTATCGAAGACTACGCTTCTGGCAGCCTCCATCTTGTAGCATGTAGAAGAGAGTAGATTGAAGTCCTCCAGGTAGCAACGCATTGCATAATCCTACCCGGCGATCCTCTCCTCGTCGCCCTGTTAGAGAGCGATCACCGGGTTGTATCTGGCACTTGGAAGGGTGTGTTTTATTAAGTATCCGGTTCTAGTTGTCATAAGGTCAAGGTACAACTCCAAGTCGTCCTGTTACCGAAGATCACGGCTATTCGAATAGATTAACTTCCCTGCAAGGGTGCACCACATAACCCAACACGCTCGATCCCATTTGGCCGGACACACTTTCCTGGGTCATGCCCGGCCTCGAAAGATCAACACGTCGCAGCCCCACCTAGGCACAATAGAGAGGTCAGCCCGCCGGTCTGAATCCTATGCGCGCAGGGGTCTGGGCCCATCGCCCATTGCACACCTGCATGTTGCGAGGGCGGCCGGAAGCAGACCTAACAACCTCCATTACAAAGGAAGTCACGTTACACGATCCAATCCGGCGCACGCCGCTCCATCGCTGACGTCAAGAAGGCTTCGGTTGATACCACGACGTCGAGTGCCCATAACTGTTCCCGCGTAGTTGGTTTGTGCATATAGACCAGTAGCCAGACTCAGATCAAATACCAAGATCTCGTTAAGCGTGTTATTATGAAGCAACCGCGAACGCCGACCAGGGCCAGGCCCACCTGTCTCCTAGGTGGTCTCAACCTACCCTGTCGCTCCGCCACAAAGTAACAGTCGGGGGCCGTCGGGAACCCAGGCCCACCTCTACCGGGATGGAGCCACCTGTCCTTTCAGCCCCCACATCGGGATCACTTGCGGGTACTCAATGAGCTGACCCGACTTTAGTCACCATCTGTATAATATGTATGTATGTATAGTATATACCCGTGATCACCTCCCGAGTGATCACGGCCCAATATTATAGCAAGGCAGACTGACAAGAATGTAGGGCCAATGATGATAAACTAGCATCCTATACTAAGCATTTAGGATTGCGGGTAGGGTATCAATGACTGTAGCAACAATGATAGGCTATGCAACTGAATAGGAGTAACCGAACAGTAACATGCTACACTACCCTAATGCAAGCAGTATAGAGAAGAATAGGTGATATCTGGTGATCAAGGGGGGGCTTGCCTGGTTGCTCTGGCAAGAAGGAGGGGTCGTCAACTCCGTAGTCGAACTGGGCAGCAGCAGCGTCGGTCTCGTAGTCTACCGGAGAGAAGAGGGGGAAGAAACAATGAATACCATGCAAACAGATGCATATCGATGCATGACATGACAAGTAACGATGCTAGGTGTGCCCGATCGCGGTAGTAGGTGACACCGACGAAGGGGGAAAACATTCGGGAAAGTATTCCCGGTGTTTCGCATTTTCGGACAAATGAACCAGAGGGGGAAAGTTGCGTGTTTGCTATGGTAGGGATGTGTGGTGGACGAACGGGCTACGTATCCGGATTTGTCTCGTCGTTCTGAGCAACTTTCATGTAGAAAGTATTTTCATCCGAGTTACGGATTAAAAGATATGATTTTCTAAAGATTTAACTCATTTTTTGATTTTAATTATTTATTTAAATCCAACATTATCCAAAACAGTGAATGATAACGCAGGCATGACATCAGAGTGATGTCAGCAGGTCAACTGGTCGGTTGACCAGTCAAACCAGACAGGTGGGTCCAGTGGGTCCCAGATGTCATTGTCTGGGTCACTAACAGGGGGGTTTAGTCTAACTAAATGGATTAATTAGTGGGTGGGACCCAGTAGTCAGTGACTGTTTAGTTAATTAAATTAATTAACGAAATAATTAGCATTTTAATTGTTTACAAAATGTTTTAAATGGTGCGGGCCCGCATGTCAGTGGCAGTAGCTGCCACATCAGCGTAGTTGACCCGGTCAACATGGCCAGTTGGGGCCCCCAGGCCCACAGGCAGTGACCCAGGGTGGGGCCCCACGCATGCCACGTCAGCTGGCCAGCGTTTAAACACCAGCGAGTTTGTTTTCGCGGCGGCGTGACTTGGGTGAGCGTCGGATTTTGCCCATGGGGCACCAAATCGAGCGCGGCCAGGCTCTCTGGAATGGCCTCTTCGCGCCGCGTTCGATGGAGGGGAGCATGTCAGCGGGGGTGGCCGGAATCGAGCGCCACAGGCTCGACGGCGGCGAGGTGGTTCGGGCATGAGACGAAGACGGCGACGCAGCGCGCTTCGGGGCGAGCGGGAAGGCTATGGTGGAGCTGCGCGATGCACTGAGCACAAAGGGCTCAGCCCCGTGACGCGCGCAGGCGGCGGCGCAGTCGGGTCCCCGACGGGAAACACGCTAGGAGGCACGGGGGGAGCGTGCACAGGCGCGTTGGGCTCCTATGAGCATCAGGAGCACTATGTCGTGCTCAGGCGAGCACGACGGAGTGCATGGCCACGGCGGCGAGGCGATCCGTGGCGACGGGCTTACGGCAACGGCACGAGGTAGCTACGGTGCGCAACGGGCCCATCTAGGAGGAGCAGAGGAGGAGGGGCTCACCGTGCGGCACGCAAGATGGCCCGTGGTGGTTTAGTAGCAGCATGGGGCGTCACCAGAGTTGGTGACGAACAGTGGCGACCGGAGATGTGGAAGAAGGGGGGGCGTTGCAGCAGCGCCTCCGAGCTCCAGCTGTGGCCACCGGTCGACGAGGAAGATGGTGGCGGTGATGACGGACACGCAGGTTTGCGAGGCGATGACTATGGCCGCGCGATTCACGACGGCGGGTCCATGGCAGCGTTCAGTCATGGTGGGGAACGAGGGGGAGAGCAAGGTGGATCTGAGGGGGGAGGCGCAGGGACCGAGGGGAGAGTGGGGGCGAGCGGGAGGAGAGACCGAGGAGGCGGAGGCGTGGCGGCCTTATCCTCCTCAACGCCGGCAAGCGGGTCCAGTGGCGACCGCGCCCTGTAACGGCGCGCGACCAAGGAATAGGAAGGGTGGTGCGGTGCGGGGGGCTGGGCCGACTGGGCCGGTCGGCTGGGTTAGCTGGGCCAGTTGGCCCAGGGGGGTTTGGGGGGGTTTTCCTTTCTCTTTCTTTTTTTCTTTTCTTTATTTTCCTTTTCTGTTTTATTTCATTTTAAAGTATTTAGTCATTTCTAAAAATGTGTTTACTTCATCATAATTACCTATGCAATATTTGGCACCCCCCGAACATTTTTGTTTTGACTTTTGAAAACTTTGGGTGTTTGTTGCTAATTCATTTTTGAATTTGCAATGTTTTTGAACTGCCACTTAATTAGCAACAGTAACATAGATGACATGGCATCATCAGGAGAGTTTTACCGTAGCCTAATTATCCGGGCATTACAAATGTCCTCCACTACAAGAAATCTCGTCCCGAGATTTAGGTGGTAGAAGGAAACAATGCGGGGTATTCATCACGCAGGCGATCCTCGCGCTCCCAGGTGGCTTCATCTTCAGAATGGTGCGACCACTAGACTTTGAGGAACTTGATCGCCTTCTGGCATGTGCGGCGTTCAGCTTGGTCGAGAATGCGGACCGGATGCTCTTTATAGGAGAGGTCCTATTGCAATTCGAGCACTTCATGATCCACTGCTCGGATTGGGTCCTTGAAGCATCGGCGGAGCTGTGACACGTGGAACACATCGTGAACCTGAGAAAGGTTCGGCGGAAGCTCCAGTTGATATGCCACTTTTCCACGCCTTTCTAGAATATTGAATGGGCCAATATAGCGAGGAGCTAGCTTTCCCTTGATCCCGAAGCGGTGAGCACCCTTCATTGGTGTAACGCGAAGATAGGCCTTTTCGCCAGGTTGATAGACCATGTCTTTATGATGACGGTCATACTGACTCTTCTGACGTGACTGAGCAGTCTTGAGATGCTCGCGAATAATGTGGACTTGTTCTTCGGCATGTTGGATAATATCCGGACCGAAGAGTGGACGTTCCCCAGTTTCTGACCAGTTCAGAGGGGTTCGGCACTTTCGTCCATATAACACTTCAAAGGGGGCCATCTTCAGACTAGCTTGATAGCTATTGTTATAAGAGAACTCAGCATACGAGAGAGATTCCTCCCATTTCTTGCCGAAGGAAATAACACAAGCTCGAAGCATGTCTTCGAGAACTTGGTTGACACGTTCAACTTGCCCTTGTGACTGCGGATGAAACGCAGTACTGAAAGATAAGTGAGTCCCCATAGCTTCTTGGAAACTTGCCCAGAATCTTGAAGTGAATAAGCTGCCACGGTCTGAACTAATTACTAATGGAATACCGTGAAGCGAGACAATTCTGGACATGTAGAGGTTTGCCATCTAACTAGCAGTGATCGTTTCCTTGACAGCCAGAAAATGTGCAACTTTAGAAAGCCGGTCAATGACGACAGGAATAGCATCATTACCTTTTTGCGATTTGGGAAATCCAGTGACGAAGTCCATTTCAACATGGTCCCATTTCCATTCAGGAATAGAGATAGGTTGCAGAGTTCCAGCAGGCCTTTGATGTTCTGCTTTGATACGACGGCAAACGTCACACTCAGCAACATAGCGAGCAATGTCTTGCTTCATGTTAGACCACCAGAATCTTTGACGAATGTCCTAGTACATCTTTGTACTACCAGGATGGATACATAGAGGCGTATCATGAGCTTCTTTCATAACCTTTTGAGTCATATTCAGGTTTTCCTCCTTACACGGCACCACTAAGCGGCCTTTGAAGTACAAGGCGCCATCATCAGCAATAGTGAAGAATGAGGGCTTTCCTTCTTTGAGGTCGCGCTTAATCTTGTGGGCTTCAGAGTCATATCCCTGTATTGTCTTGATGGAGCTCACGAGATCGGGTTTGACAGCCAGGGTATAGAGGGAACCCTGGGAAACAACACGGAGATTCATCTTGCAAAACTCCTCAGGAGGGGGAGCGAGTGCACCCGGAGGAACAATATGGAGGTTCAGCTTTCTGAATTCTTCAACAAGTGAGGGCTGAACTTTGTGAATCTGGAGGTGGTTGCAGTAAGACTTGCGGCTCAAGGCATCAGCCATTACATTAGCCTTGCCTGGTGTATAGGAAATACCCAAGTCAAAGTCTGCAACAATCTCCATCCACCTCTGCTGACGGAGGTTCAAGTCTGGCTGAGTAAACAGATACTTCAGACTTTGGTGGTCGGTGAAGATCTCGCAAAAATTACCGAGAAGGTAATGTCGCCACTGTTTTAGTGCATGGATAACAGCAGCAAGCTCGAGGTCGTGAACTGGGTAGTTCTCTTCGTGAGGGCGCAATTGACGAGAGGCATAGGCAATCACTTTGCGCTCCTGCATTAGGACACAGCCTAATCCTTGATGAGAAGCGTCGCAGTAAATGACGAAGTCCTTCTTAGTATCAGGTGGAGCTAGTACTGGGGCAGAAGTCAACTTGTCTTTGAGTGCCTGGAAGCTTTCCTGAAATTTGTCTGTCCATTGGAACTTGATGCCCTTATGCAACAGGTTAGTCAGAGGCCTGGCGATCTTGGAGAAGTTCTCGACGAATCGACGGCAATAGCTGGCGAGACCGAGAAAACTTCTGACTTGCTTAACGTTCTTCGCAGGAGTCCAATCAAGAATAGCCTGGACTCGTTTAGGGTTGACGGCAATACAATCCTTAGAGATGACATGCCCAAGATAGGTTACTTCGGGTAGCCAGAATTCACACTTGGAGAACTTGGCATATAGCTGATGCTCTCGTAGCTTTTCCAGCACAAGATGAAGATGTTCGGCATGCTCTTCTTCATTCTTGGAAAATACCAGGATATCATCCAGATAAACCACGACGAACTTGTCGAGGTAATCCATGAATATATAGTTCATCAGTCGAGAGAAGGTGGCTGGAGCATTGGTTAAGCCGAAAGACGTGACGGTGTACTCATATGAACCATAACGAGTCATGAAGGCAGTCTTTGGGATATCCTCTTCACGAACACAGATCTGGTGGTAACCCAACCTCAAGTCGAGTTTAGAGAACACTGACAAACCAGCCAGTTGATAATATAGATCATTGATACGAGGAAGAGGGTATTTGTTCTGAATGGTAGCTTGGTTTATAGGTCGGTAGTCTTGGACTAATCGGTTTGTCCCATCTTTCTTCTTGACAAAACCACTTCGAAGAGATTTGTCGATTTCCTCCTTAAGCTCAAGGAGTTCATGCGGCGGCATCTTGTAAGGTCGTTTGGCTATAGGAGTGGTGCCTGGTTTCAAGTTGATGACGAATTCGACAGCTCTAGCAGGGGGAATTCCTGGAAGTTCTTCAGGAAAGACGTCGAGGAAGTCACAAACGACGGGAATGTTTTCAATGCCCTTGAGGGGTGCCGCATTCAATGCGTTCAATGCATAAATCCTTGCCTCGGCATTCTAAACCAGACGAGCATTATAGCTAATTATTTCATCAGAAGGGTGTAGCAGGTGGACGGTCTTAGTGGCGCAAACTATAGAAGCAGTATGCGCTTTCAACCAATCCATTCCCAGAATGAGATCAATGCTACAGGACTTCAGTACGATGGGAGAGACAAGGAATTCTAGTCCTTCGATTTCAACGGGGACGTCATTGCAAATCATGGAGGTCCGACATTGGCCCGCAGGGATGTGTACTAATAGCGAAGCGTTCATGTCTTCGCTTTTAATGCCATGCATGAATGCAAAATCTTCTGACATGAATGAATGTGATGCTCCTGTATCAAATAAAACGGTTGCTGGTACTGAATTTACGAGGAGTGTACCCATCATAGTAGCAGGCTGGTCTTGAGCTTCGTTTAGATCAACGTGGTTGGCATGAACATGACCATAAGACTTGGCCTTGTTGTTGCGGGCCTGGTTGTTTCCACGGCCAGCTGCTCGAAGGGCCAGTTGATTCTGGTTCTGATTTTGATAGCAGTTCCTGGCAAGGTGACCTGGTTGACCACACTTGTAGCACAGACCATTATTGGGAGTGGGAACAGGTGCTCCGGGTGGTGGATCTGGAAGCCTTGGCTTCCTAGATGGTGGAGGAGGCAGATGAGGTGCAGCATAGGTCTGCCTTGGGGCAGGTGCATTTGGACAGTATATGTTGTTCGGGATCCATATCTTACGCTTCTGCGAGGGCGGGCCCGAAGATGAGCCCGTGTCACGGTTGCGCCTGTGAGAGCTCTGGTGTTCCTGCAGACCAGTCTCGACATTGATGGCCTTGTTCACCAAGGTGGCGAAATCGGCAAAGTCATGCACTAGAAGTGCGAGCTTGATGTCAGCTTGAAGGCCGTCACGGAACTTATCTTGTCTACGTGCATCAGTTGCAATGTCTTCTTCAGCATAGCGGGACAAGTCCAAAAACTCCCGCTGATAAGCTTCCACAGTTTTGTTGCCCTGGGTGAGGTTGCGGAATTCACGCTTCTTCCTGTCCATGATCCCCTGAGGAATGAAGCGGGCACGGAAGGCAGCTTGAAAGTCTGGCCAGGTGATGATTGTCCCAACTGGCAGAGTACGCCTGTGGATGTCCCACCATTGAGCTGCGGGTCCCTTCAGAAAGAAGGAAGCAAAGGTGACATAGCGGGCAGGGGCTACTTCAGCAAACTCCATCTCATAGGTGATGTCACGGAGCCAGTCATCAGCATCCAGCGGCTGAGTTGAGCTGCGGTACACGGTTGGGTTGAGGCGCATGAAATCCTGCAGAGTCACTTGGGTTGGCTGCTTGTTCATATTGGGGCGAGGGAACTGAGCCATCATATTCTCCATGAACTGGCGATTCATCTCGAGCTGTTGGACCATATCAGCCATGTACTCAGGCGGTGGTGGGGCGTTGCCGCCATGACCACAACCAGCTGGCCTAACCATCCTGCTAATAAATAATAGGGGTAGTTCAGCATTGAGAAATTTACATAGACAAGAATCATTCATGATGAAACATGCATAATGAAAGGAGCACGACAGATACTACATAAGTAGTCGGCATATCTTACAAAAGGGGTCGGACATAGAGTTCAGTACACAGAGTTCAGTACACAGAGTTCAGTACATAGACTAAGTCATCATAGGCGGCACGCAGGCTCGCGGCGAATGCATCTAATACTAATTAGCAAGACTACATCAGTCCCAGGAGGTACTGTGGAGGTAGTCATAGCCTGACAACTGGTAGTGAGGCCACGGATAGTCCACGTTAGCGGCCTGGGGGCCGCGGATACTCTGGTGTAGAGCCCGACGCTCAGGTGGCAGAAGAGGACCAAGTGCGGGAGAGTAGCCTCCCACCTCTGGCCAACCGACACCGTCGGGCATCACGGTCCTAGCTGGGTAGATCGCAGAACGCGACAGCTGTCTAGATAGAACAAAGGGGTGCAACAGCGTCAGAGCCCTGTAAAGGTGCTGACGAGTGGTGTACAACTCGTGGCGAAGAGCTTGGTTAGCTCGGTCCAGCCCATCAGCATGTAGAACCAGGCTCTGATGGTGGAAGGGCTCTCGGGTGACAGTGGAGTAGGCAGCAGTGTAGTATCCCTCCACACCAACGTCGGATGCGATAGCAATGTGCCTGAAAGGGGAAGTGTCCAACGCCTGATACTCTCCACGAAGACGTGTCAGAGCAGCATAGGCAGCATCGTGAACTGCCATCTCGATGGTCACTCCAACACCATAAGTGGTGTGCAGCACAGTAGTGGAGTCATACTCCCGAGAGTAGAGGTGGACGATGGCACGGTACTGCTCCTGGTTAAAGTCCTGGTACTCCTCATAGACGGTGTACTCAGGGTGCCAGCGATAACCCAGATAGGTCATCATCTCAGCTAGCACAGCAGGTGATCCTGAGGCACCAATGGCCGTCGTGTGGCGCACGACCTGCCTCGTGGGTTCCATCTAAAAACAAAGATGTTTCAATGGAGTCAAATGACAATGTGGGTACTATTCAAAATACTATCCTACAGAATAACTATGGCTTATCCAACTTTGGGGTGAACGTGGTAACGGGATCCTAATGTTAGAGTTAGTAAATTCGTTTAACCCGAGTAGGAGAGAGTTCAAAGCCCTAGAGTAAAGGTCGAGGAGTAAAAGATCCTAATACCACCCAATGGCGACGTGGGCCCGTAAGGCACACAGCCAAGTTAGTAAAAGTTTTGTAGTGACTAGACTCGACTTCGGCCAAGGAGTGTGGAAGGGGGATTCTTACAGGCAGTCGGCTCTGATACCAACTTGTGACGCCCCTGATTCAATCGTACACTAATCATGCATGCAAACGTGTACGATCAAGATCAGGGACTCACGGGAAGATATCACAACACAACTCTAAAAACATAAATAAGTCATACAAGCATCATAATACAAGTCAGGGGCCTCGAGGGCTCGAATA
Organism: Triticum aestivum; assembly: GCF_018294505.1. Classification (NCBI taxonomy): domain Eukaryota; kingdom Viridiplantae; phylum Streptophyta; class Magnoliopsida; order Poales; family Poaceae; genus Triticum; species Triticum aestivum. Next base: position 675,437,928 of record NC_057798.1, on the reverse strand, counting down.
CAAGTGCTCGATCATAGACGAGTCAGCGGAAGCAACAATATCTGAGTACAGACATAAGTAAACAAGTCTGCCTTAAGAAGGCTAGCACAAACTGGGATACAGATCGAAAGAGGCGCAGGCCTCCTGCCTGGGATCCTCCTAACTACTCCTGGTCGTCGTCAGCCGCCTGCACGTAGTAGTAGGCACCTCCAGTGTAGTAGTCATCGTTGATGGTGGCGTCTGGCTTCTGGGCTCCAACATCTGGTTGCGGCATCCGAGAAGAAGAGGAAAATGGGGGAAAAGAGGGAGCAAAGCAACCGTGAGTACTCATCGGAAGTACTCGCAAGCAAGGAGCTACCCTACATATGCATGGGTATATGTGTAAGGAGGCCATATCAGTGGACTGAACTGCAGAATGCCAGAATAAGAGGGGGATAGCTAGTCCTATCGAAGACTACGCTTCTGGCAGCCTCCGTCGTGCAGCATGTAGAAGAGAGTAGATTGAAGTCCTCCAGGTAGCAACGCATAGCATAATCCTACCCGGCGATCCTCTCCTTGTCGCCCTGTTAGAGAGCGATCACCGAGTAGTATCTGGCACTTGGAAGGGTGTGTTTTATTAAGTATCCGGTTCTAGTTGTCATAAGGTCAAGGTACAACTCCAAGTCGTCCTGTTACCGAAGATCATGGCTATTCGAATAGATTAACTTCCCTGCAGGGGTGCACCACATAACCCAACACGCTCGATCCCATTTGGCCGGACACACTTTCCTGGGTCATGTCCAGCCTCGGAAGATCAACACGTCGCAGCCCCACCTAGGCACAATAGAGAGGTCAGCCCGCCGGTCTAAATCCTATGCGCGCAGGGGTCTGGGCCCATCGCCCATTGCACACCTGCATGTTGCGAGGGCGGCCGGAAGCAGACCTAGCAACCTCCATTACAAAGGAAGTCACGTTATGCGGTCCAATCCGGCGTGCGCCGCTCCGTCGCTGACGTCAAGAAGGCTTCGGTTGATACCACGACGTCGAGTGCCCATAACTGTTCCCGCGTAGTTGGTTTGTGCGTATAGACCAGTAGCCAGACTCAGATCAAATACCAAGATCTCGTTAAGCGTGTTATTATGAAGCAACCGCGAACGCCGACCAGGGCCAGGCCCACCTGTCTCCTAGGTGGTCTCAACCTGCCCTGTCGCTCCTCCACAAAGTAACAGTCGGGGGCCGTCGGGAACCCAGGCCCACCTCTACCAGGATGGATCCACCTATCCTTTCAACCCCCACATCGGGATCACTTGCGGGTACTCAACGAGCTGACCCGACTTTAGTCACCATCTGTATAATATGTATGTATGTATAGTATATACCCGTGATCACCTCCCGAGTGATCACGGCCCAATAGTATAGCAAGGCAGACTGACAAGAATGTAGGGCCAATGATGATAAACTAGCATCCTATACTAAGCATTTAGGATTGCGGATAGGGTATCAATGACTGTAGCAACAATGACAGGCTATGCAACAGAATAGGAGTAACCGAACAGTAACATGCTACACTACTCTAATGCAAGCAGTATAGAGAAGAATAGGTGATATCTGGTGATCAAGGGGGGGGCTTGCCTGGTTGCTCTGGCAAGAAGGAGGGGTCGTCAACTCCGTAGTCGAACTGGGCAGCAGCAGCGTCGGTCTCGTAGTCTACCGGAGAGAAGAGGGGGAAGAAACAATGAATACCATGCAAACAGATGCATATCGATGCATGACATGACAAGTAACGATGCTAGGTGTGCCAAATCGCGGTAGTAGGTGATACCGACGAAGGGGGAAAACATCCGGGAAAGTATTCCCGGTGTTTCGCGTTTTCGGACAAATGAACCGGAGGGGGAAAGTTGCGTGTTTGCTATGCTAGGGATGTGTGGTGGACGAACGGGCTACGTATCCGGATTCGTCTCGTCATTCTGAGCAACTTTCATGTAGAAAGTATTTTCATCTGAGTTACGGATTAAAAGATATGATTTTCTAAAGATTTAACTCATTTTCTGATTTTAATTATTTATTTAAATCCAACATTATCCAAAACAGTGAATGATAACGCAGGCATGACATCAGAGTGATGTCAGCAGGTCAACTGGTCAGTTGACCAGTCAAACCAGACAGGTGGGTCCAGTGGGTCCCAGATGTCATTGTCTGGGTCACTAACAGGGGGGTTTAGTCTAACTAAATGGATTAATTAGTGGGTGGGACCCAGTAGTCAGTGACTGTTTAGTTAATTAAATTAATTAACGAAATAATTAGCATTTTAATTGTTTACAAAATGTTTTAAATGGTGCGGGCCCGCATGTCAGTGGCAGTAGCTGCAACATCAGCGTAGTTGACCCGGTCAACATGGCCAGTTGGGGCCCCCAGGCCTACAGGCAGTAACCTAGGGTGGGGCCCCACGCATGCCATGTTAGCTGGCCGGCGTTTAAACGCCGGCGAGTTCGTTTTCGCGGCGGCGCGACTTGGGCGAGCGTCGGATTTCGCCCATGGGGCACCAAACGAACGCGGCCCGGCTCTCTGGAACGGCCTCTTTGCGCCGCGTCCGATGGAGGGGAGCACGTCGGCGGGGGTGGCCGGAATCGAGCGCCACAGGCTCGACGGCGGCGAGGTGGTTCGGGCGTGAGACGAAGACGGCGACGCAGCGCGCTTCGGGGCGGGCGGGAAGGCTATGGTGGAGCTGCGCGACGCGCTGAGCACAAAGGGCTCGGCCCCGTGACCATTTGGTCACCGGAAGGGTGCCGGTGACGCACGCAGGCGGCGGCGCAGTAGGGTCCCCGACGGGAAACACGCTAGGAGGCACGGGGGGAGCGTGTGCAGGCGCGTTGGGCTCCTGTGAGCATCAGGAGCACTATGTCATGCTCAGGCGAGCACGACGGAGTGCATGGCCATGGCGGCGAGGCGATCCGCGGCGACGGGCTTACGGCAACGGCACGATGTAGCTACGGTGCGCAAGGGGCCCATCTAGGAGGAGCAGGAGGAGGAGGGGCTCACCGTGCGGCATGCAAGATGGCCCGTGGTGGTTTAGTAGCAGCAGGGGGCGTCGCCGGAGTTGGTGACGAACGGCGGCGACCGGAGATGTGGAAGAAGGGGGGGCGTTGCAGCAGCGCCTCCGAGCTCCAGCTGTGGCCACCGATCGACGAGGAAGACAACGACAGTGATGACAGACACGCAGGCGCGGCGAGGCGATGACTGTGGCCGCGCGATTCACGACGGCGGGTCCATGGCAGCGTTCGGTCGTGGTGGGGAACGAGGGGGAGAGCGAGGTGGATCTGAGGGAGGAGGCGCAGGGACCGAGGGGAGAGTGGGGGCGAGCGGGACGAGAGACCGAGGAGGCGGAGGCGTGGCGGCCTTATCCTCCTCGACGCCGGCGAGCGGGTCCGGTGGCGACCGCGCCCTGTAACGGCGCGTGACCAAGGAACAGGAAGGGTGGTGCGATGCGGGGGGGCTGGGCCGGCTGGGCCGGTCGGCTGGGTTAGCTGGGCCAGTTGGCCCAGGGGGTATGGGGGTTTTTCCTTTCTCTTTCTTTTTTTCTTTTTTTTCTTTTTCTTTTCTGTTTTATTTCATTTTAAAGTATTTAGTCATTTTCTAAAAATGTGTTTACTTCATCATAATTACCTATGCAATATTTGGCACCCCCCGAACATTTTTGTTTGGACTTTTGAAAACTTTGAGTTTGTCACTAATTCTTTTTTGAATTTGCAATGTCTTTGAACTACCACTTAATTAGCAACAGTAACATAGATGACATGGCATCATCAGGAGAGTTTTACTGTAGCCTAATTATCCGGGCGTTACAATCATATTCACTGTTTTGACTTTTGGTGGGAATTTTTTATGTCCCCCAGTGTTCGGCTGGCGAGGCTCATCCTCGTCTTCACTTGGCGTCTCCCTCCCTTTGTGTTCGGCATTTAGCCTATCGGCCTGCTTGAAAACCCAGCATTCTCTGTGGGTGTGATTTGCAGGTTTTTCGGGGGTGCCATGAATCTGACATAATCTGTCTAGAATCTTATTTAGGCTGGATGGTCCATCTCTGCTGCCTTTAAATGCCTTTTTCTGTTGACCGGGTCGAGAGCCCCTAAATCCGGCATTGACCGCCGTGTTATCTGGGTTGTCTTCATTGTTGCGATGCTTGTTTTTATTGCGTCGCGGATTCCCGTTGCCATCCCTGACTTCGGATGTGCCTGGGTTGCTGGTGTCGCTATGGGCCAACCAGCTGTCCTCGCCCGCGCAGAAGCAGGTCATAAGGCTTGTTAGGGCTGCCATTGTCCTCGGCTTTTCTTGGTCGAGGTGTCTGGCGAGCCATTCGTCTCGGATATTGTGCTTGAAACCCGCTAAAGCTTCAGCATCCGGGCAGTCGACGATTTGATTCTTCTTAGTGAGAAATCTGTTCCAAAGCTTACGGGCCGACTCTCTAGGTTGTTTGATTATGTGACTTAAATCGTCTGCATCCGGAGGTCGGACATAGGTCCCTTGAAAATTGGCCCTGAAAGCATCCTCAAGTTCCTCCCAATTTCCAATTGAGTTTTTGGGAAGGCTTTTCAACCAATGCCGAGGTGGTCCTTTCAACTTGAGGGGTAGGTATTTAATGGCGTGGAGATCATCTCCGTGAGCCATGTGGATATGAAGGATAAAGTCCTGAATCCAGACCACCGGGTCTGTCATTCCGTCGTATGCCTCTATATTCACGGGTTTAAATCCCTCTGGAAATTCATGATCCAGCACCTCATCGGTGAAGCACAGGGGGTGCGCGGCACCCCTGTATTTGGATGTGTCGTGGTATGCTGTCGATGGCTGTTGTGTTCGGTGGTGATTCCGAGCTGGTATTCGATCGGTATGATCGTTTTGGTGGCTCTGATCCTGCACCGGAGCATGCTTTCTAGATCCATAGATGGACCTGGTCACACCGGCTTTTTTGCCCAGGAGCTCACGTAAATCGTGTGCTGACTTGTGTGCGGCATCATTAGCCGCCCTGTCGTGGCCACGGGGTGGTCGGTCCGGCTGATCGGTCGTATTATTTTTCGGCGGGATGGGCTCTATGGCCTCATCGTCGAATTCGGGCAGCAGCTTGCGCTTTGGATAGCTCTTTGTGTGGCGATCGTCACCGTATTTTTCTTCTGTGTCGAGCACTTTGTTCCATCTGTGGTTGAGCGTATCCTGCGTGGCCTTAAGCCTTTGCTTCTGCTTCTTCAAGCTCCTCGCGGTGGCAATAAGCCTTCTATGGAGGTTCTCTTGTTCCAAGTGTTTTTCCGGGATGATGAGTGCATCATCGTCCGGACTGTTCTCCTCTCCGGAGACAGGTTGATGAGTTTTACCCTCGGGATTGCCGTCATCGGACATCGGCTCCGAACTATGTTTAGCGTCCCCTAGCTCATCTTGCTCCATCGCTGGGTCCATGGGGTCGTCGTTTCCTTTGGAGTCGACCAGGGTGTTATCCTTTCTTGCGCTGTTATCGTTGTTTTTACTATGGAGGGATTTAGAGCGGCGCCTACGTCGTCGCTTTGCTTGCTGCACGAGGGGATTATCCTCCATTGCATCCTTCAGTTCCTCGCTGTTGTTTTCTTTGGGTGTATCCACCATGTATATATCATATGATGAGGTGGCTGTCCAGCGCCCTATGGGCGGTGGTTCCTGTTCTTCTCCTGCGTCGTTGTCCATACCATCGATGTCTTCGGAGTCGAAGTCAAGCGTGTCGGTTAAGTCATCGACAGTGGCTATTAAGTGGGTGGTGGGTGGGGAACGAATTTCTTCATCGTCCGCTTCCCACTCCAGCCGGACATAGTCCGGCCAAGTGTCTCCTGACAAGGAGAGAGACCTTAATGAATTTAGCACGTCGCCCAAGCGAGTGCTGAAAGATATCTGCGGAGGTAAACTCCATGACCGGTGCCCAATCAGATTTGATAGGCATGGACGCACGCGGTTCGGAGCCTGTGGCCGGAGTCGAGTCCGAGGGTCTGATGACACAGGCCTCATAGGAAGTGAGGTTTGTGTCCGGCTCAATCGCCGATGAATGTGCGGCCTCCGTGGCGGGGTCCATCCGCCCGTCCTCGGAAGGCACAATCTGCTCTGGATTCATGGTCGGGCAGCCGCAAGCGCGATCTCTCAAACACCGTCTGATGGAAGATCTAAATCATGCTCATCGTGACTGTTCGGCGCTCCTGACATAGGCTCGAATCCATCGAAGATTAAGTCTCTGCGGATGTCGGCAGTGTAGTTCAAGTTTCCAAACCTGACCTGATGGCCAGGGGCGTAGCTATCGATCTGCTCCAGATGGCCAAGCGAGTTGGCCCGCAATACGAAGCCGCTGAATATGAAGATCTGTCCGGGGAGGAAAACCTCAGCCTGGACCGCATCGTTGCTGATGATTGAAGGAGCCATCAAGCCTTATCATGATGACACAGTGGAACTCTCAATGAAAGCACCAATGTCGCTGTCAAAACCGGCGGATCTCGGGTAGGGGGTCCCGAACTGTGCATCTAAGGCTAATGGTAACAGGAGGCAGGGGACACGATGTTTACCCAGGTTCGGGCCCTCTCGATGGAGGTAATACCCTACTTCCTACTTGATTGATCTTGATGATATGAGTATTACAAGAGTTGATCTACCACGAGATCGTAGAGGCTAAACCCTAGAAGGTAGCCTATGATTATGATTGTTGTTGTCCTACGGACTAAACCCGGTTTATATAGACACCGGAGGGGGCTAGGGTTACACAGAGTCGGTTACAGAGAAGGAGATCTACATATCCGAATTGCCAAGCTTGCCTTCCACGCAGAGAAGAGTCCCACCTGGACACGGAACGAAGTCTTCAATCTTGTATCTTCATAGTCCAACAGTCCGGCCAAAGTATATAGTCTGGCTTTCCGAGGACCCCCTAATCCAGGACTCCCTCAGCCATCCAACAACAACAATAACAAGAAGAAGGACTAAATTAAGCAGACTGTATATATCTCTGTTTCCGTTCGCTCATATTAATTTGTTATCTCTGTTTATACTGTCAATCTCATCGCAGATGGTTAGTAATACGTATTCGACTGAGATCTTCTACATTATCGCCCACAGGTTGGTTTGTTGAACTGTGTGCCCTGGCGAGCACATAGTTCACAAAAAAGACCATATGGGCTGTCTATAATGATCGCACACAATTCTGATTACCGACCTGTTTGCCAGGTGTCACACACATCTTGTTACGCCAAATCGTTTTTGTTCACCTCGATCATTGCAAACGGTTCATCGGAGCGAACTGTATGCCATATATCGCACACACCTTGATCTGATTACCCGTTTATGTTGTTATGTCTTATCGCAAACAGTTTGTATAGATCAACCGTATGTCCGGCATCGCACACGCAACTAAACTCTGAACTGTGTTTGATGTATCATTCATCGCAAATGTTTTGCATCTTTTTTGACGGGTTTTTTTACATCGCCGTTCATGATTAATGCGTCGCACACAATTTCGTCAAAGGGTCTCTGATCGTAGTGTCGCATTAGCAGCATCCTGCAGTAGTGGAGGGTCATGACTACCGTCTTCTTCTCGTTGGCTGGTATTCCCGTCTCCGGGTTTCTTCCCCGTGCCTCACACCATTGGTGGAAGGTGGGGACGCCGACATGGTTCATGGCGGATCTCCTACGTGCAAAATATGTGTTGATCGGCAGTGGTGCAAGGGTTTGGGGTTCTTAAATGCTAGGGCGGTGGCCCTTGATGGCGAGGTCGCGCAGTTGTCTCTACAACGAGCAACCTTGCGATGGAGATGGCATTTCTCCTTGGCTGTATGGACAGCCAGGAGCGGAGCCAGGATTTTGGTATAGAGGGGCCAAGTAAAGTTCATAACTTTTTTATAGACCGGAAAAATAACTATTATCATACTATAATATGTGCCGCACGCTACAAAACATGGATACGATTGTATGAGTTTAAATTTACCTCTACAACTGCCAATAGGATGAAGAAAATTTCAATGGAAAAATGACTTACCCGCTAAATTTCCTTCAACATATATGATCATGCAATACTGAAGTAAGTTGTCTCCCATTTGGTGGTGCTTAAAATATAAATTAACATTTAGAGTGTTTGGGGGGGAACTTCTTGGCTGATATGGTCCCTCACATATATAGAAACATTGAGCTTCATCTTGATTGTCCAGTGACATCCCTAATTTTACATGTTTTTGCTTGTTTAGCAACATTTGCCATGTCTGGCATATCCTGATCATGAGTGTCAATTGGACTGGGATTCGTAACTTGCACATTAGCCTCATTAACAATTTCAGTAGCTCGAGAAGTTGAAGCAACCGACTTAAAAATGAATTAATCTTAACGGTGTTTGGCAGCGCTTTTATCTTCATAGCTGTTGAATTGCAATCTCTCAATTAGCTATATAGGATAAGTTCGACATAGGAAAGTTTTCAATCACAAATAGGAACTCATACAAAATAATTTGCGTCACGATCACTATAATTTTTAGGGCAAGATATGAATTATTCATCGAATCATAGCATCACAAATCACACAACCAAAACAATTAAACAACAAACATTGATGTATAAGTTCAACAATGATACAAGATGAATTGAGATTAGTAAATGGTGTGATGTACCACTAGTGGGCTTCACTTGGGCCTTTTTCCCTTTCTCTTAAAAATAGCATTGAGATAGGGGGAGGGGGCGAGTATGTAAATATGTGGGGAATATGTTGGAATATTAGGCAAGTTCATGATTAATTCCAGTAAATAATTCATGACTAGAAGATATACTAGCATGCAATAATCTAGCAAACTAGAAGAACAGCAAGACATGCATAACAGCAGCAAGCACGTAACAATAGCTGTAGAAACAGACATGAACAAAGGATGTTGGACGTACTGATCGTTAGCTATTATGGGTGCGACAGTGTTGATGACGATGTTGGCGACGATCTGCTGCTGACGGCGATGAGTACGACGATGAGTAGCACCGCCCGACTTGGACGGAAGACGACCCGTGATGACGAATTTGAGCAGTCGCGCACAGCGCTTCCCAAAAACCTAATTCGTCCTCTCCCGGTGCAGGATCGCAAAGACGAACGGTTCCGGAGACCTGCTCTCCCACGCGCCGATGCACGCCGGCGTTTGGGATGGAGTAGACTATGATGGCGGCGCAAGTTGTGAGACGAGGCAAAACCCTAGGTGTTTTTTCGGTGTGTCTCTGGCCGCAGCCGGTAGCTGTATATATATTAGGACCAGAGGCGGTATTGTGTCGCGACCACAATCCCAAACCGACTTGGTTTCTAATTCGTATACTTACCGGACAAGAAATCAAAACTTGTCTGCCAAGACATAAAAATTAAAAAATAAAATGGCAAAAGGAAGCTGTGCTCCTGCAAGGAGACGGACCGGATTTCGGCGGACCATTCACGCGCATGTCGCATGTACGCGCCGCCCCGCCCCGGCCCGGCCAGGCCAGGCCAGGCCAGGCGAGGCGAGGCGAGCGAGCGTGCGCGTGTGGCTTTCCCTTTCTCTTCTCACACATCACTTAGAGTGGTGGAGAGAACCCACTATATAAAGAGGTCCAACTCTTCTTCAACTTCCAAGGTGGGACTAAACTTAGCACCACCACTTGCCATTTTACACATGGGCTTTGAGATTTCAGAAATTGCTATGGGCCTAGCCCATTAATTCTAACAATCCCCCACCAGATCTCAAATACCCATTTAGAGATTTGCCTTCTCTCACCACTTGTTTAATATACCAGTGTTTCAGCAGAGACTGTTAAGTTGAACTTCTGCCTAGAACTTTAAGCTACATCCATTCACAACTTGACAATGGACTATGCCTTGAATTGCTAGTTTTGTCTGAACAGGTTTCACTCAAAGTCTTAACCAGTACCTGACCGCCAGTAGGCTACCCCGCGGTTTGGAGCTTATACGTCATACTCCCTGGTCTCTTCGTGAGTTTACTAGAGATCACCCAAATCTCATAGACTGCGACGTTTACAGTCAGAACTCATATAGGTGTGTTCTTTCAAGACTGCTCTGTAGGACAGCATCTTTGCTAATTATAGCCAATAGAACCACATTAAGGCATGTTGCCGACCTGCCTTACAGGTCTGAGCCTTACAGCTCTGAGAGTTTTGCATCTTCACTTGGAGACGATCATAAGTTATTACTCTCCTCAGTTAACCAATAGCTTGTTCTTCCCACATCCTAATTCACGGGATCTCCGATCACAAAGGTTGGGTTACTACTATGGTGTAACATCTATGGGTCTCATACCCATCTCCCTCGATGCAATATCTATCACATTTCGTGATAGTCCCTTTGTAAAGGGATCTGCCAGGTTTTTGTCTGTTTGTATATACGTAACAGTTATTACTCCGGAGTTTCTCAACTTCCTGACAGACTTCAAACGTCTTTTCACGTGTCTTGATGACTTTGCATTATCTTTAGAATTCTTCACTTTAGCGATAACTGTTTGGTTATCACAATTCATAAGAATAGCCGGTACAGGTTTTTCAACAACCGGCAAGTCCATCAAGAGCTCACGCAGCCATTCTGCCTCAACAGTAGCTGTGTCCAAAGCAGTTAATTCTGCTTCCATAGTTGACCTCGTCAATATGGTTTGCTTGCAAGACCTCCATGACACTGCACCACCACCATGAGTAAATACATACCCACTTGTTGCGTAAAGTACATCAACATCGGAGATCCAATTTGAATCACTATATCCTTCTAGCACAGCAGGATGCCCTGAATAAGTAATTCCGTAACTCATAGTACCTCTCAGATAGCGCAAGACCCTTTCTAGTGCATGCCAATGATCATCACCCGGGTTGGACATGAACCTACTCAGTTTGCTCACAGCAAAAGAGATATCTGGTCTTGTAGCGCTAGCTAAGTACATGAGTGAACCGACAATTTGAGAGTATCTTAATTGATCTCTCGTTTCTTTCTTGTTCTTTCTGAGCGTCACGCTGGGATCATAAGGTGTTGAAGAAGGCTTGCTATCCATAAAACCGAATCGGTTCAAGACCTTCTCAACATAGTGAGATTGCGATAATGTAATCCCACTCTCATCCTTAATAAGTTTGATGTTTAGAATTACATCGGCTTCTCCCAGATCTTTCATGTCAAAACTTTTTGATAGAAAAGACTTAACCTCATTAATTGCATTAATGTTTGTACCAAAGATCAGTATGTCGTCCACATACAAACATAATATGACACTATTGCCCCCACCATGGCGATAGTAAACACACCTATCAGCCTCGTTAATGACAAATCCTGCAGAAGTCAAAGTTCTTTCAAACTTCTCATGCCATTGCTTAGGTGCCTGTTTCAGACCATACAAAGATTTTAACAACTTGCACACCTTTCTCTCTTCACCCTTTACCACAAACCCGTCAGGCTGATCCATATAGATCTCCTCTTCCAACTCTCCATTGAGAAAAGTTGTCTTTACATCCATTTGATGAATGATAAGACCATAAGAGGCAGCCAAGGAAAGTAACACTCGAATGGTGGTCATTCTAGCAACGGGTGAATAGGTGTCAAAGTAATCTTCGCCTTCTTTCTGAGTGTAGCCCTTGGCCACTAGCCGCGCCTTGTACTTATCAATAGTACCATCAGGATTTAGCTTCTTTTTGAACACCCACTTACAGCCCACAAGTTTACAACCATATGGTCTATCAGTTAGTTCCCAAGTTCCATTAGAAAGAATTGAGTCCATCTCATTATGAACAGCTTCTTTCCAATCATCTACATCCGGAGATGCATATGCTTCTGCAATCGTCTTGGGTGTGTCGTCCACAAGGTATACAATGAAATCATCACCAAAGGATTTTGCAATCCTTTGTCTCTTGTTCCTTCTAGGAACTTCATTGTTATCCTTCTCAAGGACTTCCTCATGTGATTGTTCGAAATATTCATCAGTTGTACTAGATTCAGGAATTATCTCAGAAGAAAATCTAGCAATGCTATGCATATCTTTCATAGGAAATATGTTCTCAAAAAATGTTGCATCACGAGATTCCATTATAGTATCAACATGCATATCAGGTACTTCAGATTTTACCACTAAAAACCTATAAGAAATGCTCCGTTGAGCATACCCTAGAAAGACACAATCCACTTTCTTTGGTCCAAGTTTGCGTTTCTTAGGAATAGGAATATTGACCTTTGCCAAACATCCCCAAGTGCGCAAATAAGAAAGTGATGGTTTTCTCCCAACCCACTCCTCATAAGGGGTTTTCTCTTTATTATTGTTGGGAACTCTATTCAGGACATGACATGAAGTCAATAGAGCCTCCCCCCACCATGCCTTAGATAAACCAGCAGTGTCTAACATGGCATTCACCAAGTCAGTCAATGTGCGGTTTTTCCTCTCGGCCACTCCATTTGATTGAGGTGAATAGGGAGGCGTCCTCTCATGAATAATACCATGTTCCTCACAAAATTCATCAAAAACTTTTGGAAAATACTCTCCACCACGATCGGACCTAAGACGTTTGATCTTTCTCTCTAGTTCATTTTCAACTTCAGCTTTATAGATTTTAAAGTAGTCTAATGCTTCATCTTTAGTTTGCAACAAATAAACATAGCAAAATCTAGTCGCGTCATCAATCAAAGTCATGAAATATCTCTTTCCACCTTTTGTCAACACACCATTCATCTCACAAAGATCAGAATGTATGAGTTCTAGAGGCGCCAAGTTTCTCTCCTCGGCAGCCTTATGAGGCTTTCGAGGTTGCTTAGATTGCACACAAATATGGCACTTAGAACCTTTGGCAACTGTGAAGTTCGGAATTAAACTCATGCTGGATAGCCGAGACATTAAACCAAAATTAGTATGACATAAACAAGAGTGCCAAATACTTGCATCATCATTAACACTAGCACAAATTTGGTTTATTGACTTATTGCAAAAATCTGAAAGAGAAAAACGGAACAAGCCTCCGCACTCATAGCCTTTTCCTATAAATTGTCCAAATCTTGACACGATTACTTTATTGGACTCTAAAACTACCTTAAATCCATCTCGACATAGAAGGGAGCCGCTAACTAGATTCTTGTTCATAGTAGGGACATGCTGCACGTTCCTTAGTTGCACGATCTTTCCCGAAGTAAACTTCAGATCCACCGTGCCAATGCCACGAACAGAAGCATGTGACCCATTCCCCATTAGGATGGATGAATCCCTTGCGACCTGATAAGAAGTAAACAGGGAGATGTCAGCACACACATGAACGTTAGCACCCGAATCAATCCACCACGAAGATGATTGAAATACTGAAAGCACAATAGGTAGATTACCATACCCATCAGTATTGCTAGCGGTCACCATGTTGACAGTCTTGGAGCTTGTTTTCCCTCTGCGGTCTGCATGTTCAGGGCATTCCTTGGAAAAGTGTCCAGGCTTCCCACAGGCATAGCACTCTAGCTCAGCCTTGTTGAACTTCTTCTTCTTGAAGGTAGTAGTCTTGGTAGGCTTGTTGACAACAGGTTTGTTCTTCCCTTTGTTCTTGTTCTGTGGGTACCTCTGCACCATGTTAGCAGTAGACTGAACCTCACCTCCTTTTTCAGTGGTATCTTTAGCCCGAGCTTTTTCTTCAACATCAAGAGATGCAATCAGATTTTCAACTGATATCTCCTGTCTCTTATGCTTCAGAGTTGTGGCGAAATTCCTCCATGAAGGAGGCAACTTTGCAATCATGCACCCAGCCACGAATTTGTCGGGTAGAACACATTTAAGGAGTTCAAGTTCCTTCACAATGCACTGTATCTCATGAGCTTGTTCAACCACAGAACGGTTATTCACCATCTTGTAGTCATGAAAACTCTCCATGATGTACAGTTCACTGCCTGCATCTGTTGCACCGAATTTTGCATTCAGTGCATCCCACAGAATTTTTCCGTCATTTATGTGCATGTACACATCACACAGACGGTCAGCAAGAACACTCAGAATGCATCCCACAAACATAGTATTGGCTTCCTGGAATTTTCTCCGATCTTCGTCGGCCATTCCCTCTGGAGCACCAACACTGGCGTGGAAAACTTTTAGAGCAGTAAGCCAGAGCGTGGTTTTCACCTGCCACCTCTTAAAGTGCACACCGGTAAACTTATCCGGCCTCAGTGCATCAGCGAATCCAGCCATAGTTAACTCAGGAAATTGCCTACAATTAGGTTTTTGGATTGTTGGAATATTAGGCAAGTTCATGATTAATTCCAGTAAATAATTCATGACTAGAAGATATACTAGCATGCAATAATCTAGCAAACTAGAAGAACAGCAAGACATGCATAACAGCAGCAAGCACGTAACAATAGCTGTAGAAACAGACATGAACAAAGGATGTTGGACGTACTGATCGTTAGCTATTATGGGTGCGACAGTGTTGATGACGGTGTTGGCGACGATCTGCTGCTGACGGCGATGAGTACGACGATGAGTAGCACCGCCCGACTTGGACGGAAGACGACCCGTGATGACGAATTTGAGCAGTCGCGCACAGCGCTTCCCAAAAACCTAATTCGTCCTCTCCCGGTGCAGGATCGCAAAGACGAACGGTTCCGGAGACCTGCTCTCCCACGCGCCGATGCACGCCGGCGTTTGGGATGGAGTAGACTACGATGGCGGCGCAAGTTGTGAGACGAGGCAAAACCCTAGGTGTTTTTTCGGTGTGTCTCTGGCCGCAGCCGGTAGCTGTATATATATTAGGACCAGAGGCGGTATTGTGTCGCGACCACAATCCCAAACCGACTTGGTTTCTAATTCGTATACTTACCGGACAAGAAATCAAAACTTGTCTGCCAAGACATAAAAAATAAAAAATAAAACGGCAAAAGGAAGCTGCGCTCCTGCAAGGAGACGGACCGGATTTCGGCGGACCATTCACGCGCATGTCGCATGTAAGCGCCGCGCCGCGCCGCGCCGCCCCGCCCCGCCCCGCCCCGCCCAGGCCAGGCGAGGCGAGCGAGCGCGCGCGTGTGGCTTTCCCTTTTCTCTTCTCACACATCACTTAGAGTGGTGGAGAGAACCCACTATATAAAGAGGTCCAACTCTTCTTCAACTTCCAAGGTGGGACTAAACTTAGCACCACCACTTGCCATTTTACACATGGGCTTTGAGATTTCAGAAATTGCTATGGGCCTAGCCCATTAATTCTAACAGAATATCTGCTTTTGTATCGCTAATTATGTAGCATCGCTCGATCGCTAAGGGGAGGCCCCTGCTCGCCCACCCTCTTGCCACCATTGACAGCGAGGAACGAGGCGCCCGGGATCTTGGAGGTGGCGGTGCTTCAATAGTGGCGCTCCCAAATTGTGGAGTGGCGGCGACGGACTTGGACCATGGCACCTCGGTGTGCCGTGGTGAGACTCCGACCAAAAGCTCCGCGCTCCGGCACTGGCTGTGTCGATGCATTTGTGTGTCGTGTCTCTCTTGGGGGTGTTGTTGTGGTTCCCCTCCCCGTGCTAGGGCTCGAATGAAAACCCTTGACCATACCTTCAGATGCAATAATGACGCTGTGTTGCATTATCACCCACTTGGGGGCGTCGTCGTGGAGCTCGGCTACCCTCCGGTCCCATCTTATCGGTGTGCAAGCTCGGATGATATCTCAGTGCCCCTTCAGCTCTGGCATGGGCAGTCCCGGCGGCTTCCTATCGGTCCTCATTGTCCACAGGGAGGCTCGACACCTGGTGGTCAGAAGCAAGAGGGCATGTGATCCTCTCCGGCAACAACTAGTGTGTGGTACATCAATGTTCGATGGTCTCTCGTGGAGGCGTGGTTTCTCCTTTAATCAATAGCCTCGGGTGCTTGGTAGGATGTGGGCACTCTTGTACTCTTGTTCCATGTCTGGTCTGCTTTGCAAGAGGATCTCTCATTACCATGTATTGGTTCTGTCATGTCTTTGTATATATAAGTGGAACGAAAGTGTTGTTTGGTAACATCTTAAATATTTAAAACATGTTTTGAAACAATTTCTTAATACATATAATAGGGGCAATTTGTTTTTATAATATTTGTATTTGTATTTTATAAAAGAGAAAACCAGCAAACCGTACATTGCTGCTCGCAATAAGCAGCTAGCGACCAGACATCATACTGGGCTTGGTCCATTTACAAGAGCGAAGCAGGCAATGCTAAGCTTGGGTTCGCTCTAGGTCATGTGTAGACGCACCACCTACCGCGACTTTGGGTTGTCAATTTTGGTTGATTTTTTCGTAGTTAGTGAATTGCTAGGTTTTTGTGGCCTTTGTTGCTTTTCTGCCAGTTTTTTTCCACCTATTTACTTTCAATTTTGCTTTTTTATAGAGAAAAACCAGCGAACCGTACATTGCTGCTCGCACGGAGCAGCTAGCGACCATACATCATACTGGGCCTAGCCCATTTACTTGAGCAATGCAGGCAATTCTAAGCTTGGGTTCGCTCTAAGCCATGTGTACACGCACCCTACCGCGACTTCGGGTTGGCCCATTTTGGTTGATTATTTTTGTAGTTAATGAATTCCTAGGTTTTTGTGTGTCCTTGTTGCTTTTCTGCCAGTTTTTTCCACCTATTTACTTTCAATTTTGCTTTTTTTCCTTTCTATTAAGTTTATTTTCGTTTTCTGATCATTTTATCTTTGTTATTTTCCATCTTCTTTTTTCCTTTTTGCCTATTTTGAAAATTTTCAAATAAAATAAAAATTAATTTAAAATGATATCATTTTTTATTTGAGTATTTTTAAATCACGATTTTTTATTTAAATTCGTGAGCATATTTTTAAAATGCATAGACATTGTATGCGAAAGCGTCAACCTTTCTTTTTTCATGAACCAATTTTGCAATTCAAGTATATTTGTCAAAACATTATAAACATATTCTTAGTACTAATATAAAATGTGGTATCCGGTATCCGGTGTTTTCAGAAGCAGAGACGCTTGATTTTTTTTTCATTCCTTATAACTGAAGTATAGGCGCACCCCTTCTATACTATGAAAAGAAACGAAAAAAAGATTGGAATTTGTGGCCTAAAATCAATTGGGCAAGTCGACCAAGACATGAGTATGGGCAGCCCATCGAGACAAACCAAGCGCGAAGCAAGACATCCAGGCTGGGCTTCGGCTCGGCCCGCTTGAAACCCAGAAAAGCACAAATTGCTGGAACTCGTTTTTAGTTTAAAACAATAATGTAGGTTTGCATCAGAAAATGAATAAATTAAATCAAAACGCCAATTTTTTGTCGTTTCAATCTAGGCTGGTTCGTGCTCGAGCTTGGTATGCCTAGCCGAGTTTTGTTACATCCAGCCCAAATCCACTCCCTGGGGTATGATCGTGTCTTGCTGTAGGTGAAATCAAATCGGACATGAGCAGAGATGTAAGAAAAGAATCTAATATATGCGGGTATATAGTCATCCCCGTTATCTTGATTTGAGTTTTTACTTTTTTTTTGCGGATGTTGATTTGAGTTTTTACAACACAACTGATGATGTAACCTACTAATGGGCGATCACTAATGGCCTTTGAGATTTTTACCAGGAGTTATATGTTAAATGGGACCTGCTTGCATTGAAGAGCCAAAAAAAGTTGGTGGCATACATACACGATAGAACTGTCTGCGATGCCTCCTAACTGGTTCTGCCATGATGCCATTTTCGTGCATCGACGGTGGAGGCTAATCTAGATTCTAGAATAGCTGATTATTTATTCCTTCTCTTTTCAGTGACTGCGTCATGGAAGAAGGGGTTGGTTTTGTCTTGCCTCCATGAACAACCGTACGAGTAGCATCTGCAGCTGCGTTCATCTGTTCATGCACGGCCCTGATGCCTCAGGGCGCTCACTACACCCACTACCAAGACCCGAATTCAATGAAGTGACATGTGCCTAATGGCAGTTCGATCGAAGATCTCAGCTCATTAATCTTTCTTGTCGCCGCTCACCGTTTTAATGCAACTAGCGCCGCCGTCAACCAGGTAGGTAGGTCGTCGACCTCTCCAGTCTCCACTCCGTCGATCGTACGTGCACCGGGGGATCCTCGCCTGCTATATAAACGAGCTCCCACTGCCAGCATCATGCACACCACTCGCAAGCACAGCAGCGTCACACTACCTAAGCAACAAAGATGGGCCGCCGCACCGGAGCCAGCCTACTCCGTGCCCTGCTGTTTGCGTCGCTCTTCGCGGGGTTCGCGGCGCATCTCGCCGCGGGGGAGAAGGACTGCTACGACGAGAAGGACATGATCATGAGCATCTGCATAGAGAGCATCAAGAAGCAGGGCTTCTACACGCCCCCAAGCCCGGACTGCAGCAAAGAGGTGAAGAAGGTCGACATGCCCTGCATCTGCCGCGTCCTCACCGCCTCCGACGAGCGGACCGTCAGCCCCGTGAAGCTCGTCCACCTCGCCCACGACTGCAAAATCAAACTCCCCGTCGGGAGCAAATGCGGAAGTAAGCAACTAAGCATGCATGCATATATACATGCTTGCTATGTGTGCAGAGATCTTGCATAATTCATTTTTCTGTTTTGCACTGCCACGGCCGGACTCGTCTAATCCACGTACCACGTAATTTTTGCAGCTTACACCATCGGGGGGCGGGTGCCACCACCATCCGCGCATGCCTGAGGAGCTTCGGTCATGGGGATCGCGCGAGAGGAAGGCCGGTGAAGGAGATGGAGAGATCATGGCAGAATAACTACTCTAAATAAAGTGCGTGCGTGCGTGTGTATGCTGAGCTAGTGAGCTATCGTCATACGTAGAATGTAATGTAATCTGCCATGGCATGTTACCGTGAGATCCCAATAATAATAATAGTAACAATAAAAGCCTTCCATCTAAACAGTTAGTATTCTTCATGCAGCCATTACAACGACTGAAATTGCTACGAATTCGATAGCGATGCTGGTTCTTTTCTGTTTTTCTTTTGCCCCCGGTAACTGCATGCCCGAGAGTATATCAATCTACTTGTCTAAATCTATATAACCCTGTGTTGGAACGAAGTGAATACGATATAAACTCGGCATATTCCTCCACGACACCCTACATCTACTTATTTCGCTCGTGGCGTTGGTCTTTATTGTGTCTGCTAGTTAGGTCGTGCCTTCTTCTGGACGTCAATTTCTTTCTCTTCTTTATCTTTTTATTACTTGTATGTTTTTTGGCCTGATTTTTCTCATAAACGGAGTTAATTTGTTCAGTTAAACTGGAATCCACAATCTCGTTTCCCGTCGTGGCTAGTTGTCGACCCAGTTGTTGGAGCAACTCCAACGCGCCGACCCAAATGATCCCCGCGTGTCCGTTTGCGTCGGAATGGACCAAAAGAACAACCTAACGCACCAACTCAAACCCAAAAAGCGTCCACTCGATGTCCGTTTGGACGCATTTTAGGCTCAAATTTGTGCTTGGTTTGTGTCCACGCGGATTCGAGGCAGACGCCCCGCGCGTCCGTTCAGTGTCCGTCACGGCCCCACCTATCGGTGGCACAACCACTGCCTGCGATCGTATTAAACACGGCCACCTACCTTGGGCCCGCATGGCAGTGGCTGGAAGCACCAGGCCTTTTTAATGCAAGTGTGCGGGGGCGGTAGGCCTCATCCACTTCCCCTCCCCCGTCCACATCTGGCCAAGCTTGCCCCCCTCACCGACGACAGCAAAACCCTAGCCATGGGTTTCTTTCGCAAGGGTAATTAATGAGAAGCTCCACGCCAGTGTCAGTTCGTCCCGCGCGCCTCCTCTTCCTCCTCCGCCACCTCCTCCATGCGGCAACCCACACGACAGGTTGTACATCCCAGTGCACCAAGCGTGCTGGCACTAACAGTACCGCCAGCCGCTGCCGTATCCGGATGTCAACCTACCCCACGGCTTGCATCCTCATGCCTGTAGTGCCACGGTCGCCGCGGGTGCATGCTGGCACGCCCTCCTTACACTGGAGCAGCGGTGCCTCCCTGCCTACGCGATTGATTCCCCTAACTGGGAGGTCTGGTTTGTGACAGAGCACAACCTGGCCCGTCGCCGCGGCATGCAGCTCAACCCTGGCTTCATGTCGCCATCCCCAAAGGTCGCGCCAGAGGAGGAGGAGGAGGAGGCGGCGGCCCGTAATGGGGGCAGCACTACAGCGTGCCTTGGAGGAGAGCCAGCTCGAGGAGGACGCGCGCTGGGACGGCCTAGAAGAGGCCCTCGTGCTGCCAGCGGCGGGGAACTGAGTCTACCCCAGGCCCCACCACCGCCGCCTGCCCTCGAGCCCTAGCACACGCCACGCGCATGCCCATGCCCCCGTGCACGCCCACGATGCCCACTGAGCGCGCTCCAGATATGTATGTGTGGACTGTCATTGTCTGCGAGTGGGTGAGGCGCCAGCCATCTACATGGACACGCCGCCAGAGGAGAAGGCGGCCTACCTCGAGCAATGGAGGCAACAATGGCTGATGGACGAGTGGGCTGACGGTGAGCACCAGATGCAGGACGAGCTCGAGGAGGAGGAGCGACGGGCCGGCTCGGCACGGGAGGAGGAGGAGGGAGAGCGCCGCGAGTAGAAGAAGGAGGATCGCGCCCGCGGCGTAGCAATGCAGCTGCGTAGCAGATGCCGGAGGAATCGGCGCGGGCGGCGTGGGAGACCGCATTCCCGTGGGTTGGGCCGCCGCCAACCTTCGTCGACCTCACCGACGACGATGACAACTATGACAAGGACTAGGGCAGCATGTGGGCGCTTTTTTAGTTTTTTTTTGGTGTTTTATTAATGTTTAAATGGAAGACCGCCGTTTAGTGTTTAATTATGTTAAATTCAGCCACATGTTTTTTTTTCGCGAAAAAATGCGCCGACCATCCGTGGACGACGCTGTCCATCCGAAATAAAAAGTGGACAATCCAAAACAGACAAAAAACGAATAATACACGCGTCCGTTTGGGTCATATGCGTGGGGTTTTCTTTTTTTGATAAAACGAGTTGGAGTTGGAGTTGGTCTTAACAGGGTACGATTGTGGGTTCATCTTGTTTCCCGTCCATCGGTTCTACCCTGTCAGCCCCGCCGCCAAATAGAAAGACCAACCTAGGGTTAGGGTTGTGGATCCGATCCCGACCGCCATGGCCACCGGACACGCGCCAGAGCCAGAGGAGAAGACCATCGTCTTCCCCGACTGGGTGATGCTGGATCGCTTCGGCCGCACCTACAGCCACGCCGACCTAGACGCTGCTCGTGAGGCGGCCAATAAGAAGAAGACCGCCGTTGAAGTAGTGACGGCCACCGGCCACCGCTGCTGCTTGTCCTTCGCCTGCTCGGATCGTCCAGAAGGGATCTCCTACCTCGATCTCGACTGGCCGGCGGAAGGCTCAGCCAAGCCCGTGGACCGCTACAGCCCGCCCGCCCGCGTATCCCTACGTCCGGGCAACCGACGAGGACCTCGTCCTCTTCGACATCTCCATCCCGAGCCAGCGTCGCTCCTACGACTCGCCGTCAGATCTGTTCGTCTACACGGCCGGTCCTTCCCCCTCGGTGCAGCGGCTCCCTCTGTACACTGGCCCCAGGGAACGGCCGTCGATGAAGTCGAACTCCGCCACAGGCATCCTGCGGCTCGCCGACGACCGCTACATCGTTTCCAACCTCGAGGTCCACCCGGAAAAAAAGGGGGCCTCTGAAAATTATTCCATGCTCGCCGAACTCTGCGTCTTCGACTCCAAGACGGAAAAGTGGGAGTGCTTCCTCGAGCCGCAAAACGAGATCCTCTGGTCGACCGACGATGTGCTCGCGTTCGACCGCCGGTTCCTCTGCTGGGTCGACTACTTGAGCGGCGCCCTGCTGTGTGACTTCTCCAACCTAGAGTCCCTGGTGCTTCAGTTCGTGCGTTTCCCTGGAGCGGCGGAGTATTCCAAGTTGGTACAAGTCTCAAGGTGCTTAGCGTCGAGATACCGAAGTGTGTCTGTCCACCAAGGCATGATACGCTTCGTCCACATTGACAATGACTACGATGGCTCGTGTCAGCGTCTTGAGAGAAGCCAGGGGCAGCACCAGCAGCAGCCTCCCCAGAAGATCACCATATGGACTTTGAACATGAGGGATGGCAACTCCAAGTTTGAGTGGAAGATACATCGCGTGATCAACCTGGATTGTCTCTTGGGCGCAACGTGGTTACCAAGATCTGGGCATAGGTCGGTGTCTTCCCGAGTTCCCGGTCATCTGCGCCGAGGATCCGGATGCCGTGTGCTGCCTGTTGAGGGACGAGGCGCAACTTTCTGGACAGCCGTGGATGATCATGGTTGACATGAACTACGCATATCTACGGTCATGTTCTAAATATATCAATCAACAGCCATACCATGCTGACTGCGATGTGGAAGATCACAATAACTTCTTTTCTAATGTGCCCCTACTTTCAACTGTCTTCTCCAAATACCTTGGAAGACCAACAGGGATACCACGCGACAAGAACAAGCTCGCAAGCAATCCTCCAGAAACGGTAAGTTTGCAATGTGAAGATGAAGACCTGGAATCTGGTGACTGGTCTTGGGACATTTTGGACGCCCAAATTAAAGATGCTGTTGCCCGGATGCGGGCAGAATCAACTCAACAGCACAAAATACTACATTGATGGGATGTAGATGATGTATAGAGGGAGTACATGTTAAAAATAAACACTGTACAGTGTGTGCTCTCTGTGCAAAATGTATGGTTAATTGCGAAGTGAACATCGATATAGGTTCAAGTATTACTTTGTGAGCTTATGTTTGTGGTGGCGTTCTTTAATTAATGAGTAAATGCCATCTTTTACTCTGATTAATCATGTGAGAAAGCATGAAACAGCCAAGAGACTGGAATTTCAGACTTCAACAATTTTATGAATTATACAGATGAATTCGAATTAGCCAATATAATGGATTTTCATTCATTTTAGTTCATTTATTAAATATAAATGTGTGCCATATTTTACCTTTAATTTGTGCACATTCAGTCAACATGGTCCCACGTATCATGGCACATGTGGTGCTCCACTTCGACTATTTTTTCTTCTATAACCGGTTCTCCACCCGTTCCACCACACACTCGGTTCATTATCCGGTGCGGCCCAGATCATCGACAACATGCCGCCGCCATCGGCCGCCGCGAGGTGGTCAACGAGCTTGGAACACGAGAATTGGATGCCCGAGAGACACGACAGGCGGAAGCACGGGCTCAGCTTTCACTTGAATCCTATCTTGGCGAGCTTTAGAATGGCTAAAACTAATATTTTGTGTAAATAATAGTTATAGTAATATGTATCCCCAAAATGATTAAACTTAACCAAACAAAACATTGGTTAGCCGTTTTGAATTAGGCTCGGGTTTGGTATTTTCACCTGGGCTTTGTTAAACCTAGCCCAAAACCTAGCCCAGCCTGGGGTATGTCTAATTCGACAATTTGTAGGTGAAATGAAATCGTACATGAGCGATGATGTAAAAAAGAACCATACACGTGTTGACATACACTCATCACATTATCTTAAATTCTGGTTCTTACATCACCATCCAAGACCTACTAGTCAATGCGATTGCGCGGGTTGGAGGATAACCTCCAACCCCTCCAGCCCAGCGCGCACTTTGGGTCGAGCCATGTACCAGGAGCCTATGTTTTTCCTTTCTTTTTTGTTATTTCCCCCTTTTTATTTTCTATTTATTTTTCCTTTATTTTTTGCATTTTCACCGAATTTCAAAAAATATTCATGAATTTTAAAAATGCTCAAGAATTTTAAAAAATGTTCACAATTTGAAATATTTTTCCGGAGTTCAAAATGTTCGTGAATTTGAAAAATTGGTCTCACATTTAAGAAAAACAGAATTTGAAAATTTATTAAAAACTTGGAAAATTGTTCCTGGATTTAAAAAACCTTAATGAATTTGAAAAATTCTCCCCTATTTCATAAATGTTCAAGAATTTTAATAATTCTTCAAATTACGAAATTCATGAATTTGATTTTTTTTCTCAGATTTCGAAATGTTACATAAATTCAAATAACGTTCACTAATTTGGAAAATGTTCCTAAAATTCTAGAAATATTGTCAAATTTTAAAAAGTTCCAAAATTTGGAAAAACAACTGTTCACATATTAGAAAAAAAGTATTGCATTCAAAAAATATGTGCAAATTTTTTAAAAATATTCCTAAAATTCAATAAATAAAAATGGAAACTGAAAAAAAGAAGGAAGCACACACAAAAAACCAGTTGAGGGAAGGAAACCGGGCCCTTTGGCCTAGTGCAGCACGGATATGTTCCTCATCGATCCGAATGACGCTTAATGTTGCAGTGACCATGTGCCTCCCTTGCGACCACGTGGCACGTCATAATTTTCTCTTCCTCTCCTTTAGCAAAATAGCAATGTATATTTATTTATTTTTCTCTAGATTACATTATCTCTTGGTTCGAATTTAACCCTTTTCTATGTTGTTTGTCCTAAATATTTTTAGGTTGCAACAATTGTATGTTTGAAATTGTGGCTAGTGGGTTAAATCTTATTTAATTAGATTTAATTGTACTCCCTCCATAAAGAAAATATAAGATCATTTAGATCACTACCTTAGTGATCAAAATGTTCTGATATATCTTGACAGAGGGAGTATGTGTTTGGGCAAAACGTCAAGCATTAGCTATTGTTTTAACTTGTAATTAGATATACTTCATTGGCTTCATAATTTTTGATATCTTATTTGTTAAATGCAGATAATGGACAGTTTCTTCTAAAAAGAAATGCACCATCACAAGATGCTCCAGAAGACATGAATTCGGAGGAGGAGATTCAATATGATCCAGGCAAAAGGAAATTGATAAATATTAAGTGATGATGCTATTTGTTATGTGGAGAAAGAAGAAATAGAAAAGGTCATCAATGATCACGTGGTTGAGTATTTCATGGCTCGGAGGAATAGATTATACCAAAGGTAAATTTTTTAAATTTTAGCAAATTTAAGTACTTTGATTTGGGCATTTTATTATGTTCTACTTGAAAATTTGATTCTAGCTTTTATATTGTAGGTTAATGAACCATTATATGTGATGATGTGTTTTAATTGAGAATGCTAAACCTTTTCAAGTAATTTTGTCATTTGTTTTGGCATTATTTTAAGCAGTTTGACTATTGCATTTTGTTTTATAAATCAACTTCTATTATGTTTGGTAATTCGTATTACAAGCTATGAAAGGCACCTTTATTTAATGCAACCATGCTTGAAATTTTTCTCCATGGTTAAGTGGTGCATCATGGTAAAATTAGCTCCAGCCCCGCCCCTGCTCATCTGCGGCAAGAGCATCAAGAAGGAGGCCCCCCTACGTGCGCCCGGACACCCGCGCTGAAATGACGGTGGTGGACATGCCCTGCATCTGCCGCCACGTACTCGCCGCTGCCGACGCAGATCATCAACGCCCAGAAGCTCGTCCGCTGTACGTCCGACTCCAGCGTGAGTAAGCATGCTTTGTTATGCTTATTATTGGAATTTCCATTAGTGAAGAAAAATAGCACACTATAGCGTGCTGGAGAATAACTCGCTAAATAAATCAGTGTACAATGTGAAGCGCACCATAGCGCATTAATAGCGAATTTTAAGTATGACGCTATTTTTTGCTATAATGCGCTATTTTTTTTCAATGAATCTGGTACGTTGGTAATTCTGCAGCTTACACCATCGTGGCGCTAAGCGCCGCAGTCGCCATCCAAGCATGCGTGAGAGAGTTCCGACCATGGGATCGTGCGAGGGAAAGGCGAGGAAAGGAGTGATCGTGGGAGAATAAACTGAATATAAGTGCGTGTGTGCCTGTATGCCGAGCTAGTGAGCCATCATAGAATGGTACCTTCTGCCATTCTGCCATGGCATGTTACCCACAGATCTGAATGAACAACAATGCCTTCCGTCTGAGAAGTTACAATGAACATTTCTCCAAAAGAAAAAATTACTCCGAACAAACGGCCGCAGTTGCTACAGATGGAACCATGGAATCATGGGCGTGAAGAATTACGTTAGGGTACTGATGGGGTGGAAGGCTTATATATAGAGAGAGATTTAGAAGAGTAACTAGTGAATAATGGCTTGACTATGGAATCTGAATAACACGGTAATAAAGCCATCCGTCGTAAGAACGACCCGTCCAAAATGGATGTTGAATTTCTTTTAGACCCCAGTAATTCCCGAAGTATATATCCATCCAGCCCTCTGAATTAATAAGCTAGACAATGATAACACAAATATATGGCATTCAAAACTGGTGCATGCAGATACTAGACTGAAATACAAATTCATGGGTAATAGAAACCGTTGATTAGGATATAACAACTCCAAGCATAAGCTACTAACTGCGAAAGCGGATAAGAGATACAAACTAAAAGCAACAATAACAGGGCAAGACGATGCTACTTATTATTGCTCCTCAGGCCTTCCACGGAAGGCCCTCCGACTACCTCTAGCACACCGGATTATTGGCCGACAATCACTCGCTGGCGCCGGTGCAGGAAACCCTACACTCTACTAGGTCAAATACTAGAGAATAAAGCTGCTGCAAATCGGGGAGCCATTAGTCGGTCACCATCTTCATGTCTGGGTCGTAGCGGCCTTGGTTCCCGGAGAGTGACCAGCCCACAGGAGCATATGAAGCGTGTGTCGGATGGCCTGCATTGTTGAACGCGCTACCATTGGGTCCCATAGGGCTCCCTGGGTCATCAGAGTGGTCGCTTGATGTTCCGTCTGATGGCGTAGCAGCAGCTGAGGCTGCACCGAAGCCAGCAGCCGTCTGCATCGGCGCAGATGTTAGCATCGGCGCAGATGTTGGCTCGCGTTTTGGTTGTTCTTCCTTGGGCTTTTTGTTACCTTCGGCGATGAAGCTGCCCACCACAACCTGAAACACAACATGGAAATCTGTCACCGATGGCCTAATTTGGATGCAGAGATGCCAGTTGACAACAAAGTGCAAAGAACGTCAGACGAATGGCAAACCTGGACAGGCGTTGCAGCCATAAGCATTCCTGCAACACAACCTCCTACAATACGCCCATCGCTTCCAGCCAGAGCAACACTCAGACCACCTGTCCTGCTACGAGTGTCACCATCCTCTGCCAGCAGAAATGAGCCCGACAGAGAGAGAATATCAAAGTGGCCCTGTGACACATAACAGTATAGGTATTCAGTGTATTTTTACAAACTGATGACTTTGTATGACACAAAACTGACATTGCATTACAATAATATTAAGTAATGTGGTGTGACTCTGTAGTCTGACCACATGAAGGAACCAATAAACTATCACAGGGTCTAGAAAACCTGGTGCCTTTAACATAAATAGTTAGTTGCACTAGATGGGAGAATGAGAACAGATTAAATCTTCCGACATGTTTTCATGTAACTTGACAAGCTGGGAAGTAAACTTAACTGCATATTAGAAAACGTTCACAAGAACACACAAGAAGATAAACAAACTTCATATTTGGCTCACAGACACTGTTGACAGTACTAGCAAAACAAGGAAGTAACGGAAACAGAATTTAGCAGAAATATGAACATTCAGTAAATCGACCGTATAGGCTTAATTGTTACTCCTAAATATTATCTCTGTCCCGAATTACTTGACTTAGATTTTTCTAAATACGGATGTATCTAACACTAAAACATGTCTAGATTCATCTATATCTAGACAAATCTAAAACAAGTAATTCGGGACCGAGGGAGTAACAAGTAAACATTCAGTCAACAATAGGCCATCAGAGTGCAGGCTACAGAATTATATGCTAGAACACGACCAAATCATAGGTCCGTTGAGAGCTGTGATGCTATGTACTCCCTCCGTAAACTAATATAAGAGCGTTTAGATTGTTAAATTAGTGATCTAAACGCTCTTATATTAGTTTACAGAGGGAGTAGGTCTTAGAACCTGATCATTACCACTTCACAAAAATAACGAGAAGTGAAAATCAAATAATGCCTCTGAGATCTTAGCAAGTTGGGCCTTGACGTACCTCATATGTCACTATGCCACCAGAGGTTGCTGGTTGACGGAGTGTTGCTGTGCACAGCGCACCGTTTGCTGAGATTATACATGTAGTACGTGGGCCTTGTTGTGAAAAAGACATTATTTTCGAAGCAACATCCTGCAAACAAGATGATTTAAAGCATAAACGCCCACGGTGAGGTAGAAGTAAAGCATAGTCTGAACGCAAGGGACAAGCAAGGAATAATGACAGGTATATAAATAATGCCAGGAGAATGGGAACTAACAGCCTAAGATAGAACCGACAGTTATTTATTACTCATACTCTCTAGTTTTGTAAGGCCATCCTTTAAGAATTGTGCCATGCATCCTGTGGATCAGCAGCAAGTTCAAGTTGGATACTATGTACTTTAATAAATGCAGTAATGGCATGGAATCCATGGTTAGACCGAAACTTGTAGCAAGAAAACAGAAGTCAAGAGGATAAAATATTCAAAAGATGCTCAAGGGTCCACTCAGTGCTATGATTTACTTCTTGCTGTTTGTACCAGGAGCCACATAATATGCACTCTGTTCTTAGCTCTTCCATGGAAGTAATTAATTTCAACGTAAAGCAGTATGCTCATGAATGATATAATGCTGACAGGTTCTGTTCTCAACCAAGAGCGGTAGCCAGCAGGGCAATCTACTCGATCCTGACCGCACAACTAATGTCCAAAAGCAACTTAGGAACAACCAGACCACGCGAATAGACACCAGAGAGGAGGGAGCACTTTTCAAGTAGAGTACCTCATTAGGCTTGACAGTAATTATGTGAGGAGTAAATGATGTCCCAGCTGAGCCTACAATTCAGTAAACGAAATATCATAGTCAGCACAAAAAAATGTTCAAAGAAGCCCATCAAATTATAATCAAAATCATAAACTGCGATTAACATGATACTCCAATATTGCCCGGAAGGATAATTTTAATTAACTGAATTGCCAGAATATTTACCACCCTTTTATCTTGCAAAACTCAAAAGTAAACACAGTTTGTGACATGATAGAAAAATGAGCAAAATAATAATAATAACCCATAGAAGAATATTCCTTTACAGTGAGCTCACTTCTACTCCCTCCATCCTGAAATACTTGTCGGAGAAATGCATAAAAATGAATGTATCTAGAACTAAAATACGTCTGGATACATCCATTCCTCCGACAAGTATTTGTGGACGGAGGGAGTATATTACATGAGTGCTCTGTGCATAACTAACATGAAGCAGAGGTGTACTTCCCACATTGTTTAAATGCCTGCACTATGGCGTCCTATTTAATTCCTTTGCAATGTGGAGAAATCCTTACAAAGTTAATGGTGGAAAACATGTAGAAAGACATATAGTACATGCTTTTATTCAGCACAAGCTGCTGCTGAGTGAACACTGATGTTTCTGAATTCAGATGTGAACCAACACGGGTGCGGCCAGAATTACCTAAGGCATCGAGCTGTTTCTTTTTGCCAGATCCCGGGGGCCGTCCTCTGCGCTTCCCGTCAGGATTCGAGTTGGAGCCCGCGCCACCAGACTGCCCGCCCGCCTCGGCCTTCACCGCCGAGCCCATGGTCCCGTCCGGCCCATACTTCCTCGGCCTTCCCCTCTTCTTCTTCACGAGCTCCCGGCCGCCGCCGCTGCCGCTGACGCTGACCACCAGGGCGCCACCGCCACCGCTAACGGGCTGCGGCATGCCCGGCGGGGTGGAATCGGGCCGGTACATGGCGAGCGGCGGCATGTCCGCGGGCTTCATTGCCGGCTGCGAGGCGCCGGGCGACGCCATGGGGTTGAAGGCGAGCGGCATCCCGTGCATGACGCTCGCGGAGCCCGGCGGCATCGCGCCGTAGGCGTGCTGCGGCATCATGACGCCGGGGGCCACCGGCGGCGGCGAGCTCACGCGCGGCGTCTGCTGCTGCGGCGGTGCCGGCGTCTGCTGCTGCGGCGGCGGCGGCAGCGGCAGCGGCAGCGGCGTCGGCGTCTGCTGCTGCTGCTGCGGCTGATCCCGGCCGTCCATCTCGCGGCGAAACCCTAGGGCACCCCACGAATCCGACGCGCTCTCCTCGGCCGGGCCGCGCCGCGCGTCGTCGCTCCGGGCAGCGCGCGCGCGCGGTTGGCGGCGGTTGTACGTGAACGTGAACCACCTCTGCGCTTCAAAAACTAATCGAGGAAATCGAGACTCAATAAAATACGCAGGAAAAATGGGGAAAGCGGAGGCGGATTTGTTGCGTGGAAAGAAAAATCGATTTGGGAGTAAAAAGGGGAGGGAGGGAGGGAGGGAGGGAGACGGGAGTTACCTGCCCTCGGGGGTCGGATCGGAACAGATCTGCTGGCCGCAGGAGAAATCGCGAAATATCGAGCAATAAATCCGCCCCCGCCCCCCTCCCTCCTCGCGTGCTCTTACCGGCTGGACAAAAATAGCCTCGGTTTCCTTTTTTCATTGGGCAAATTATTCTGACATGTGGACCCTTCCAAGAAAACACCCCTATACTACTAAAAGTACTCCCTACGTTCCAAACTACTCCCTCCGTCCGAAAATAGTTGTCATTAAAAAGAATAAAAGAGAATGTATCTAGATGTATTTTAGTTCTAGATACATCTCTTTTCATCCATTTTGGTGACAACTATTTTCGGACGGAGGGAGTACTTGTCTTGAATTTGTCTAGATACGGATATATCTAGACTCATTTTAGTGCTAGATACATCCGTATATAGACAAATTTAAAACAAGTAATTCGGAACGGAGGAAGTATCACCTATAATTTTATTGGAAAATGTTATAGAGCGAACATGCTTTGAGAAGGTTTTTCTAACCGAACTCTATCTACGTTCGATTCCGTTGCACGAATCTCAACGGAGAGTGTGTGGGCATCAATTATCGAAAAAGGCTTTCGCCCCGCTTTATATATAAAGCAACGATCCAATTACAACTAACCTTATACAACTCCACACCAACACACACAGGGCAAGATACAAGAATGTTGGAAACAGCTACACCACCCAACACAACTCCAAGCCATCTACAGGAAGGAAGAGAGACCGCCGCTTGAAGTCGCCGAGGGTCTCAACCGTGAACAAATCACAGCGAAGAGCCGGAGCTGTGCACGACGAACCGATTACTCCAAGGCGGAGCCTTCAACAAGGTCATGTCACCTAAGTACCGCACCGCCTGATCCAGGGACCGAGATTTCCTCCGGAGCAACACGGAGGAGGAACACTACTGGGGAAAACCTTATACACAGAATCTTACCAGCAGTGCGCTTTAAAATAAGGCGCTACTGCTATTTAGCAGTAGCGCGTGTCGACAAAACACGCTGCTAAAATAAAAATAAAAACAGCGTGTCTGCGGTAAGCCGCGCTACTGCTATAGTTGACACGACCTCGCCCCCAGCTAGTTATAGACTTATAGCAGTAGCATCTTATTTTAAACTGCGCTACTGCTATTGATCATAGTAGTAGCGTGTATCATATACAAGCGCTAGTGCTACGGCTACCTCATCCAGATCCTCTCCGCTTGTCTTTCCCCCTCCTCACTCACTCACTCTCCCTCTCTCACCGTACGTCGCCGTGTTCCTCCCGTCGTCGCCGCATTGTCATCGTCTGAGAGCTCCTTCTCCTCCACTCCTCCGTCGACGCCCTAGATGAGCTCCTCCCTCCTACCTCTAGCTGTCGCCAGCCCTCCTCCCTCCTCCTCCACGCATCGTCGGCCCTCCTCCCTCCTCCAGCCACCGCCGGCCCTCCTCCCTCCTCCTCCACCACCGTCGGCCCTCCCCCTCCTTCATCCGCAGCCAGCCCTCCTCCCTCCTCCTCTAGCCACCGTCGGCCCTCCTCCTCCATCCGTCGCCGGCCCTCCTCACTCCTCCTCCTCCTAGTTTATAGTTTGAAAATATTCTAGTTTATAGTTTGTAGTTTATAGTTATAGTTTATACTTTATACTTTATAGTTTCTATATTATAGTTTGTATTTTACTACATTTAGTTGGTAAAAAAATGTCCTCTACTTGTTATATTATGAAATTAGGGCTTTTTCTAGGGTTCACAGTATATTTTGAAATATATTTCAACAATTAAACTCTAAGTTATGTGAAATTAGGGCATTTTTCTATGGTTCAACAAGTAGACAGTAGGTAAAAAATGAGGATAATAATGTTCTTAGGGTTTAGGAAACAAATTGCAGACAATTGAAAATTTTATTTGGAATCAAATTGGATATTTACTTGATAGCTTATTGAGTTTCACTAAGTCCTAAGACGATGATAATAATGTTTTTGTTTATATTTTGTTTTTGCGGAAATCAAGGAGTGCCTGCATCATCCCCTTCACCGACCCCCTCCAACCTCGAGGTGAGACCAGCCACCCCATGTTGTTAATTTAATTTAGGTATTTTTGTTTAATCTTAGAATAATATAGTATGAACCCTAGTTATGATCGAACCATGTTCAAAATGTAGGTTTTTAATTAGGTGTAGTTAATAGAATTTAGGTGTTTTAGGTGTATTTAATAGAATTCTAGGTTGATTCGTTTTGTAGTGGACATGTCATATTTTGAACATGTCATATTTGTTGTTATTTTTTTAGTTAAAGCATATATTCCCGCATCAACGTCGATGATGCCTATCCCGCATCCTTGTTGTCGACTCGGTGGAGGAGGCCTGCTTGATCAGAGGGGCCATATCCGGGACTGGGCTCCACCGGCCTGGTACTAGAAGGTGCTACATTCTGAGGCGCAACTTGGTGAGGAGCCAGCCCGTCGTTGACCCGAATCTTCTTTGGTGGCGGTCGCGTGGGTCACTGACGATACGGAGGCTTTTGTCCACCGCAGAGGTGGTACATCACCATGTCAGCGAGGAGGACGAGCATGTCCGTCGCTACATGGTTGCGTTGAAGGGCAGGTTCGACAATACCTGGCAGGTTCTTCAGGGATCTCACTGGAGCTATGATCCTGTGATGGTTCCTTCTCTTTGGGTGTCCACCGCCAGCGCCGATACCCGTCGTTCGCTAGGGTTGTAGCTGTATTAGTGATGTTATATGTATGATACTATTCGAGATGTATTAGTGATAATATTCGATGATGTACGAACGCAAGAGATGATTTAGTTTTGCTTATTGAATGCATGCTAATTTGAATACTAATTTTGAAATGTTTTAGTTTCGCTTATTAGTGATAATATTCGACGATGTACGGAGCCCCTGCATCATCCCCGCCGTCGTCCCCGTCACCGACCCCCTCCGACCTCGAGGTGACCATCAAGTTTGAATGCTCATATGATGTAGATATAAACATGTATATCTTGTGTTGTTCAAATAGGATATGTGCTTGCCCAAGTGGCCGGCCATGTTTGTAGGTAACACCTCCGAGTGGCCTATGTTTTGCCGGAGTGTTGATTAATTTCAGTTCTGGCAAATTTCAGGCGCTCGATATGTCCTTTCTCAGCAAAGGTTATGCCGGATTTCTCCGTGATTTTTGGCATGACTTGTGCTAGCATATGTAGGAAATATCGAGTGGCATGGATTTGCTATAAAGATAATTAAACGACATTCCGGGTTGACTTTAAGTCCGTCGAGGCTCCATACATGACAATCAAAAAATGAGTGAGGGAGAAAGTTTGCACCATATATGAGAGAGGCAGAATCCCGGCTGTTGTCGTGGGGGTCGTTTCTCCTTCTTTTCCTTGTGCTAGACCTTTGTTATGCACTAGGGGAAGGAGGAGTAACGACCATCACCAACGGTCGAAAGATCAGTGAGGGAGTGTGTCCACCATATAGGAGAGAAGAAGAATGTCGACTGTTGTTGTGGGGGTCGCTTCTCCTTCGTTCCCGTGTGCTAGACATTTTGGTTTAATGCACTCGGGAATGAAGGGAGGAGCGACCATCACCAACGGTCGAATATATACACCACGTGAGCTAAGAGTTTTCAAAAAAAGACTCAACAGACCGATAGTCAACCCATGCTGAATAATAATGATCTAATTTAGTTTTTCTAGTACATATATTGAATTTTAAAAGTTTAATCTTTGAATTATGAACATAGAAAATGTCATCGGACGACGAAAGTCTCACGGAGTGCTCCTGGTGCAGCGACGATCGTGGTTTCTGTGACAGGCCTCACCAGATAGAAGGTCGGCGCTTCAGCATTAATCTCCAGGAGACCTTCGACGTTGAAATGGTACACAATGATTGAGGGAGTCCTGGACTAGGGGGTGTCCAGATAGCCGAACTATCATCATCAGCCGGACTCCAAGACTATGAAGATACAAGATTGAAGACTCCGTCCCGTGTCCGGATGGGACTTTCCTTGGCGTGGAAGGCAAGCTTGGCGATACGGATATGTAGATCTCCTACCATTGTAACCGACTCTATGTAACCCTAGCCCTCTCAGGTGTCTATATAAACCGGATGGCTTTAGTCCGTAGGACACAACAACAATTACAACAATCATACCATAGGCTAGCTTTTAGGGTTTAGCCTCCTTGATCTCGTGGTAGATCTACTCTTGTAATACCCACATCATCAATATCAATCAAGCAGGACGTAGG
Organism: Triticum aestivum; assembly: GCF_018294505.1. Taxonomy (NCBI): domain Eukaryota; kingdom Viridiplantae; phylum Streptophyta; class Magnoliopsida; order Poales; family Poaceae; genus Triticum; species Triticum aestivum. The sequence continues at coordinate 675,403,475 of NC_057798.1, read as the reverse complement.
GTTTTACCTCCATCAAGAGGGCCCGAACCTGGGTGAAACATCGTGTCCCTTGTCTCCTGTTACCATCCGCCTAGACGCACAGTTCAGGACCCCCTACCCAAGATCCGCCGGTTTTGACACCGACATTGGTGCTTTCATTGAGAGTTCCTCTGTGTCGTCGTCGGTAGGCTCGATGGCTCCTTCGATCATCAACAACGACGCGGTCCAGGGTGAGACTTTTCTCCCCGGACAGATCTTCATATTCGGCGGCTTTGCACTGCGGGCCAATTCGGTTGGCCATCTGGAGCAGATCGAAAGCTACGCCCCTGGCCGTCAGGTCAGATTTGGAAATCATAACTTCACGGCTGACATCCGCGGAGACTTGATCTTCGACGGATTCGAGCCACAGCCGAGCACGCCGCACTGTCACGATGGGCATGATTTAGCTCTGCTGCCGGACAGTGCCCTGGAGGCCGCACAAGAACCCGCTCCGACCCTTGATTCGGAGCTGGATGCGCAGATCGAGGACGGGTGGTTAGACACCACCTCGGGGGCTGCAACCTCTGCGGCGATAGAGCCGAATACTGACTTTGTCCCTTCTGAAGCTCGTGACTCCAAGGTGCCGGACTCCTTGCTGGACTCCGAACCTCTTGCGCCTCCTCCAATCGAATCCGATTGGGCGCCGATCATGGAGTTCGCGGCCGCGGACATCTTTCAACACTCACCTTTTGGCGACATTCTGAGTTCGCTAAAATATCTCTCGTTATCAGGAGAGCCCTGGCCGGGCTGCGGTCAGGACGGTTGGGATGCGGACGACGAAGAAATTCAAGACTCACCCACCACCCACTTAGTAGCCGCTGTCGACGATCTAACCGACATGCTAGATTTCGACTCCGAAGACATCGACGGTATGGACGACGATGCCGGAGACGACCAAGAACCGGCGCCTATCGGGCACTGGAAAGCCACCTCGTCATACGACATATACATGGTGGACATCCCGAAGGATGGGAATGGCGAAGGAACAGCAGAGGAAGACCCCTCCAAGAAACAGCCCAAGCGCCGGCGTCAGCGGCGCAGCTCTAAATCCCGCCACAGCAAGAATGGCGATTCCGGCACCGGAGATAATAATACCCCAGACAGTGCCGAAGATAACCCCCTCCAGCAAGATTCAGCGTGGGAGGACGGAGATGCCAGCCCTCACAAGAGGGCGGCAGACGAAGAGGTAGAGGACGATAGTTACATGCCTCCCTCTGGAGACGAGGCAAGCCTCGACGACGACGAATTTGTCGTGCCTGAGGATCCCGTCGAACAAGAGCGTTTTAAACGCAGGCTTATGGCCACGACCAACAGCCTTAAGAAAAAGCAGCAGCAGCTTAGAGCTGATCAGGATCTGCTAGCCGACAGATGGACGGAAGTCCTGGCGGCTGAAGAGCATGAGCTCGAACGCCCCTCCAAAAGCTACCCCAAACGCAAGTTGCTCCCCCGGTTAGAGGAGGAGGCATATAAACTTGCATCACCAGAGCACAATACGGCTGACCGGCCACCTCGTGGCCGCGACAGAGAGGCCTCTAGGCCCTTCACTAGAACCGTACCCCGGCATTGCTTGAACAGCACAAGACCACAGGGGAACGCTCCGGACTTGCGAGAAATATTGGAGGATAAGGCAAGACAATCAAGATTGATCTACGGATCGCGTGGGCGCCCCATGATACGTGACGACAACCGTCGCGCCGGACACAGTAAGTCTGGCCGGGCCGAACACAACAGACAAAGCTCGTTGGAGCTTCGTCGCGATATAGCCCAATACAGAGGCGCCGCACACCCACTATGCTTCACAGACGAAGTAATGGATCATCAAATCCCCGAAGGGTTTAAACCCGTGAATATTGAATCCTATGACGGCACGACAGACCCCGCGGTTTGGATCGAAGACTATCTTCTTCATATCCACATGGCCCGCGGTGACGATCTTCACGCCATCAAATATCTCCCACTCAAGCTTAAAAGACCAGCTCGGCATTGGCTTAACAGCTTGCCAGCAGAATCAATCGGATGTTGGGAGGACCTGGAAGCCGCATTCCTTGATAACTTCCAGGGCACGTATGTGCGACCACCAGACGCTGACGACCTAATCCACATAATTCAGCAGCCAGACGAATCAGCCAGACAATTCTGGACACGGTTCTTAACTAAGAAAAACCAAATCGTCGACTGTCCGGACGCGGAGGCCGTCGCGTCCTTCAAACATAACATCCACGATGAGTGGCTTGCCCGGCACCTGGGGCAGGAAAAGCCGAAATCCATGGCAGCCCTCACATCACTCATGACCCGCTTCTGCGCGGGAGAGGACAGCTGGCTAGCTCGCAGCAACAACCTCAGCAAAAATTCCGGCAGTCCGGATACCAAGAATCGCAATGGCAGGTTGCGTCGCAACAAGAATAAACGCCGCATTAACAGCGATAATAATGAGGATACGTCAGTCAACGCCAGATTCAGAGGCTTCAAACCCGGTCAACGGAAGAAGCCATTCAAAAGAACTACTACGGGTCCGTCCAATTTGGACCGAATACTCGATCGCTCGTGCCAGATACACGGCACCACCGAAAAACCAGCCAACCACACCAACAGGGACTGTTGGGTATTCAAGCAGGCAGGCAAGTTAATCGCCGAAAACAATGACAAGGGGCTGCATAGCGATGACGAAGAAGAGACCCGACCGCCGAACAGTAGAGGACAGAAGGGCTTTCCCCCACAAGTGCGGACGGTGAATATGATATACGCAACCCACATACCCAAGAGGGAGCGGAAGCGTGCACTTAGGGACGTATACGCGATGGAGCCAGTCGCCCCGAAGTTCAACCCATGGTCCTCCTGCCCGATCACTTTCGATCTAAGGGACCACCCCACCAGCATCTACCACGGCGGATTCACCGCATTGGTTTTAGACCCAATCGTCGATGGGTTCCACCTCACCAGAGTCCTAATGGACGGCGGCAGCAGCTTGAACCTGCTTTACCAGGACATAGTGCGCAAAATGGGCATAGACCCCTCAAGGATTAAACCCACAAAGACGACCTTCAAAGGCGTCATACCAGGTGTGGAGGCCAATTGTACGGGCTCAGTCACACTGGAAGTGGTATTCGGATCCCCGGATAACTTCCGAAGTGAGGAGTTAATCTTCGACATAGTTCCGTTCCGCAGCGGCTATCATGCTTTGCTCAGACGAACCGCGTTTGCAAAGTTCAACGCGGTGCCGCACTACGCATACCTCAAGCTCAAGATGCCAGGCCCTCGAGGAGTCATCACGGTCAACGGAAACACCGAGCGCTCCCTCCGAATGGAGGAACATACAGCGGCTCTCGCGGCAGAAGTACCATACAACCTCTTAAGGCAATTCTCGAGTCCGGCCGTTAAGCGACCGGACACGGCCAAACGCGCCTGAAGTAACCTACAACAAGACCACCTGGCACGTTCCGAGAACGCGTAGCAATGCGGCCCCAACCCCAGCCCTTGCAAGATCGCACGACTGGTCCTTCGCGTACATCATAACGCTCTGGAGATACCATGGGCATAGGGGAAGGGGCATGACCACGATAGGCCCAGAATGCGGCTCAACCACATCAGGGGCTCCCAAGTGTGTCATTTCTTTTTTTTCTTTTTCCTTTTTTACTTACCCACATGACTCCGTTCACCAGAGGCCTTGTCCGGCAGTAGACCGGCCGAACTCACGATGCAACAGCCAGGTAAGGAAAAAGGCCGCGACGAACATCCAGGTGGTCTCCCTTATGAACATTAAATCTGTCTTATAGACCACTCCGCAGCCTACCCCTGGAAGGGGACATGTTTAATAGTCCCTCCCCTTGCTTATCGCACTATTTGTATCATTCTGCATTCATAGCAGTACCTTTTGAATAAAACAATGCAGCACCTTTTTGCTTATAATTGCATTTCTTTCTTATACATATGTTCATTTACGACATGTTGCATCCGTACACTTTGGTACGGCTAAAAACACCAGGGGCTTATGTTCCCCACATCATGGTGTGATAAGTCCGAACACTTTCACAAGTGCGGCACCCCGAACTTATAGCATTATATGCATCAGCTCCGAATCATGTCTTGGGTCAATAGCTGGGTTTGCCCGGCTCCCATGTTTTGGTACCTTATGTTCCGTTATATCGGCTAAGGTAGCACTGGGAGAACCACTGCGATTGCGCCCCAGTTGAGCTGGGTTAATGCCTCAGTGGAGAAAGCTAAAACTGACCGTCATGATGAGGCGAGAGCCGGTTGCTGTTCGAGAGGTTTTTTCGAGTCCCTAAAGACTTATGTCGCTTAGAGCGAGGAGCCGACTTTGTCCGGCCCAGGCGTGGATAGTGCCACGAATTCGGCCTTCCGAACACTAGGGGCTTCGCCGAAATTTAAAATTATAGAATTCTATGGCTAAGTGAGAGTGTTCAAGCATTATAAGTCTGGTTGCCTAGTTCGTCGTGTTGAGCGCCTTCCTAGATGGACCCAAATATGGGAACAAGAGTGCTCAAATTTATCCCGAACACCACAGCACTCGTGGCATGGGGGCTGAAGCCGACGACTTGCCATCTCTCAGATTTGATAAACAGCCGAACAGAAGGTAATATTTTAAATAAATAAGCATTGCTTAGCGCATATGAACAAAGTTTTCTGCGCACATGATAACAAAATGCGAGTCTACTCAAATATTACATTGTTGGAGCACTCACCCGCAATAGTGCGGGCACCCTTCAGGACACTCTTGTAATACATCTCGGGCGTGCGATACTCCTTGCCCGGTGGTGGCGCGTCCGTCACAAGCTTCTCAGCATCCATCTTGCCCCAGTGCACCTTAGCACGGGCAAGGGCCCAACGGGCAACTTCAATACAGGCGGATCGCTTGATGACCTCGACCCATGGACACGCATCCACCAACCGCCGCACCAGGCCGAAATAGCTCCTAGGAAAGGCCTCATATGGCCACAGCCGAACTATGAGGCCCTTCATGGCCTGATCGGCCACCTTGTGGAGCTCGACCAGCTGCTTCAGCTGGTCGCTTAGGGGCACCAGATGTCCGGCCTCAGCATACTGAGACCAGAAGACCTTCTCCGTCGAGCTCCTCTCCTCGACACTGTAGAAAGCGGCAGCGTCGAACACGCTGCGGGGCAGATCTGCGAATGCTCCTGGAGAGCTCCGAATTCGGGTAAGTAATAGGTAATTTACATTCACATGCTTGCTTTGCATGAAAAATGCCTTACCCGCCGCTATTTTCTTCAACGCCTCAATCTCCTGAAGGGCCTTGTGGGCTTCGGCCTTAGCGGCTTTGGCACTCTCAAGAGCCGATGCAAGCTCGGACTCTCGAGTCTTCGAGTCACGCTCCAAACTCTCATGTTTTTCCATGAGAGCCTGGAGCTCTTGCTGCACCTCCGCCACCCGCACCTCGTGCTTTTCTCGCTCGGTGCACTCCGCGGCCGCATTACGTTCGGCCACGGACACCGCCTCCTTCAGGGTCGCCACCTCGTTTGTGGCCCCTGCAATACCCACGTTATCCTTGTCATGTTTTCTTGCAACCAAATCCTTTTCTGTAAGGTACATTTTTAATAAGGTGCTACTCACCTTCTTTGTCCTCGAGCTGCTTCTTGGCACGACCGAGCTCGTTCTCGGACCGCTCGAGGTTTTGCTTTAAAGCATTGACCTCCGCAGTCAGTGCGGCGGAGGTCAGCAGTGTAGCCTGCAATCCCATACTGACATATTTTTTATGACTACTGCGTATATCTTTTTAGATCCTCAGTCCGGCTTTTCTTTCCGAACACCGAACCGAGCATCAGGGGCTACTGTCTATGCGGTACTATTTTACATATATTAATATTCTTACCTCGAAGCCTGATAGAAGGCTGCTGCAGGCCTCGGTCAGCCCGCTTTTGGCGAGCTGGACCTTCTGAATCACCGCACTCATGACAGTGCGATGTTCTTCCTCGATAGAAGCACCGTCGAGCGCCTCCAACAAGTTATCCGGCGCCTCCGGTTGGACGGAGGCCGCCGGTGCCACGGTCTTGCCCTTCTTACGAAGGGGCCGCCTGCCGGACTCCGGAAACACTACGGGTTCCGGTGTGGAGTCCGGCGCGAAGTTCGGGAGGTTGCGCTGTGCCACCTCCAGGTCCTCCTCCTCCGGATGGGTCCCTCTCTGGGATCCCATCTCGACGTCGTCAGCGTCGCGGGGAGAGGAGGTGGTTGGAAGTGAAGTGTTGTTCACATCCGACGAATCCAAGGACCCGCTCGACGAAGCGGGAAGATCGTCCTTGGGCGGACTATAGGGTTGTATGCGGCGTTAGAAAGACACCAAGTGGCAAAAAGAAAAATCATGAAGTCATTCGGGAGTCCGGATACTTACGATTTCTCCAGGGGCTTGGTCCTTGGAGGCCAATCCTCGTCGTCATCATCGGCGTTGGCGGAACAGTCCGGGGGAAGAGTTCTTCCCTTCTTGGACCCTTCGGCCTCCCCAGCCGGGGAGGCCTTCCTTTTCTTCCCTCCCCCCGCTGGGGGAGGGGCCTTTTTCTTCTCCTCCTTGTCCTCGGGGGAGGAGTCCGCCTTGGAGTCATCAGACACCTGAAAACGGGAACTCTTTCGAGTACCCGTGGCCTCCTTCTTGGCCTTCTTCTCCGGCACCACATGGGGTGCCGGAACCAGCAGCCCCGCTAGACGGGCATCCGCTGGGTCTTCTGGCAAGGGGGCCGGACAGTTAATCTGCTCAGCCTTCTTCTGCCAGTCCTGTCAAAGGAAAGGGGAGATTAGATCCCGCATAAGGTCAAACTATGGAAAACAAGTGTCCCGTAAAGGGTAGAATCATTTACCTCGTCAGCCTGACGCTGCAAGCGGAATCCGCGATCTTCGGTAGCGGATGCGGGAGCCTCGACGCCCTTAAAAAGCACCTTCCAGGCATCTTCGTACCTAGTGTCGAAGAGCCCGCTCAAGGTTTGGTGCTGAGCCGGATCGAACTCCCACAATTTAAAGGCCCGTTGTTGGCACGGGAGAATCCGGCGGATGAGCATGACCTTGACCACGTTGACAAACTTGAGCTTCTTGTTCACCAGCTTCTGGATGCAGGCTTGGAGTCCGGTCAGCTCCTCCGAATCACCCCAAGTCAGGCCACTCTCCTTCCAAGAGGTGAGCCATGTGGGGATTCCAGATCTGAATTCGGGGGCCGCTACCCATTTAGGGTCACGCAGCTCGGTGATGTAGAACCACCCCGATTGCCATCCCTTGATGGTTTCTACGAAGGCGCCCTCGAGCCAGGTGACGTTGGGTATCTTGCCCACCATGGCGCCTCCGCACTCTACCTGATTCCCCTTCACTACCTTCGGCTTGACATTGAAGGTCTTGAGCCACAAGCCGAAGTGGGGCTGGATGCAGAGGAAGGCCTCGCATACGACGATGAACGCCGAGATGTTGAGGATGAAATTCGGGGCCAGATCATGGAAATCCAGGCCGTAGTAGAACATGAGCCCCCGGACAAAGGGGTGAAGTGGAAAGCCCAGTTCGCGGAGGAAATGGGGAAGGAAAACCACCCTCTCATGGGGCCTAGGGGTGGGGATGAGCTGCCCCTTGTCGGGGAGCCGGTGCGCGATGTCGCCGGACAGGTATCCGGCGCCGCGCAACCTCTCGATGTGCCCCTCCGTAACGGAGGAGGCCATCCACTTGCCTCCCGCTTCGGACATGGCTGGAGAAGGTCGAGGTGAGATGTGCGGGCTTGGGCGCTGGAGCTCAAGTGTGCAGGGATGGATAAGCAAAGGAGGAAGAAGGCGTAGGTAAAAAGGTGGATTCTTATCCCCTATATATGGGCAGACGAAACTATGCGTCCCCACCGGCCTGGTAAAAATCGCTTTTGGCGCGGTTGGGTTACCCACGTCCGTATTGATGAGAATCCCGGCATAAGGGGAACACGATCTCTGCTTCGACAAGACGTGCCAAGGAAACCGCTTCGCTAAACGCGCTGAGGCAGTATAATAAAAACGATTCAAGTAAAGGCTTGGTAGTGGTGTGACGTCACGCCACCAAATACGTCAGCAGATTGAACTTGTGTAAATATTATTCTCTCTACGGTGGTATGTGGAACTTATTTTACAGAGCCGGACACTATCCTGGTGTTCACAATCTTCTACAAATTATTCAGAGAAGGAACCCGCCTTGCAATGCCGAAGACAATATGCGCACCGGACTCATCGTCATTGAAGCCTGGTTCAGGGGCTACTGAGGGAGTCCTGGACTAGGGGGTGTCCGGATAGCCGAACTATCATCATCGGCCGGACTCCAAGACTATGAAGATACAAGATTGAAGACTCCGTCCCGTGTCCGGATGGGACTTTCCTTGGCGTGGAAGGCAAGCTTGGCGATACGGATATGTAGATCCCCTACCATTGTAACCGACTCTATGTAACCCTAGCCCTCTTCGGTGTCTATATAAACCGGATGGCTTTAGTCCGTAGGACACAACAACAATTACAACAATCATACCATAGGCTAGCTTTTAGGGTTTAGCCTCCTTGATCTCGTGGTAGATCTACTCTTGTAATACCCACATCATCAATATCAATCAAGCAGGACGTAGGGTTTTACCTCCATCAAGAGGGCCCGAACCTGGGTAAAACATCATGTCCCTTGTCTCCTGTTACCATCCGCCTAGATGCATAGTTCGGGACCCCCTACCCGAGATCCGCCGGTTTTGACACCGACAATGATGCAAAGTGTTTTTTCGTAATTAAGCTTGACTTCTACTTCTTCAACGTGTAATTTTCGTCTTTTACAATTCGACTAGCTTAACCCATGCCATGCAAGACGTCATGTCTTGGAGAGGATGGATTTTGAAGATCATGAAAATATGAAAACAAAGATAGCTCACCTAAGGACGCACTTTGCAAGGCATATGATTTCTATGAGGGTATGCTTGTCACCATGGATCTTGGTGATCCTGACATCGACGAAGACAATATGGACATTTGGGTCCTTGTTGATACGCTTCCAATTCTACGCCGTGTGAATTTCCCAAACATAGTTATTAAGTAATTTATATTGTTGAATTCAAAATAGTTGACAGCTTATTTCCATTGATAGCTTATTTTCATTCTTCGAAGAATGTGCGGAAGATGGTAGACAGAACCTACTACACCAATGGCGCAGAATTAACTTATCACGAGAAAAATCATCTAATCTCATTTATTAATGATCTTGAGAATTACAATATCTACTATCAAACTCCTGCACATTATTGTCAATATGTGCCACTAGTGCACGTGTTGAACTATGGTAACATCCATGGAGATGCCATGGTAAGATTTTTTACTATTACGACATCCGTGCATCTTTTGCATAAATTATTCTAAAACTAAACTACACTGCTAACTACAAATTTATTACTATGTTTTTCAACAGAAAATCCCGAAGGATTGTGTGCCTCGTCTGATGTTTCTGAAAGGTCGCCTTGATGTTATGAGCTTACGGCCAGGTCATCCTACGCATCACTGCTATTCAAACTGGATTTCTAAAACCAATGAAGACATGACAATCAAAGATTGGAAAAAATGTATGGTCAGTCGTAGGGAGGTACTTGGAAGCAACATTGTGCGACGCGCAAGAATTGGAGACATGATAATCTCCATTCTCCATAATGGAGAGTCAGGACCTGTCTTGTTTTATGCTATTTTACCTATGAGAGGGTAGTAGGTCCTATTAGAGTGGAGTAGGTCCTAGGTACAATGTGTTATTATATGGTACAATGTGTTAGAGTTGATGATGATGAGGAGGAGAAGTTGTGATTATGACTAGTGACCAACTTGCTATATGATGTCTCATTGACGAAAATGATGATCATGAGGAGTTATTATATGACAATGATGTATTATGATGATAAGTTGTTAATGATATGATGATGATGCTGCTGATGATGATTTATTACATCACTGGGTGAAATAACCGCAGATTAGTTTCAAGTGGATGGATCCATCCACTTGAAACTAATCCATGGTTCTTTCACCCAGTGATGTAATAACTCATTATGATGTAAAAACAATCTCTAAATTGCTACTATATGAAAACTTGTATAATGATGTATGAATACGACATAAAATGAAAAAAAAAGAATACGCAATAATAGTAGTAGCGCGGGCACAGAGACGCGCTGCCAGTATTTACCAATAGCGCTTCCTGCGAAACCCGCTACTACTAAGTGCGTATAGCTGTAGCGTGTGTGGACCAACGCTATTGGTAACCTTTAGTTGTAGCATCGAATCAGTAGCGCGGCCCCCCGTGCTACCGATAGGACAAAAACTAGCGCTACTGCTAGGCTTTTCCCTTGTAGTGGAAGAGGAACCACGACGACGCCTTCAAGAAGGATATGACGCCCGTAGGCGCCGCCACCGCCGACCTGGCAAAGCCAGAAAGAGTTTTCACCCAGCAAGCCCTCTTCGCCTCTGAGACGGAGTGCCGCAAGCACACTACAGAACCACCGCCACCGACCATCATACCCAAGATACCACGCCGCCCACATGACCATGGTAACCGGCCAACATTCGAGCCGCGAGCTCCGCCCACGAGCATCGCGCCTCCAACCATCGAGGCCGCCGCCTCGGCATCCGAGACCACCCCTCGACCACCGCCGTCACACACTGACATCGTCAACCGGTGAAGGGGTAGCAAAGACCCCCTCTTTCCACCCCAAACAAGATCCTTTGGTAGGAGCGGCCAGCAGCCAGATCTGGGCAGGGAAAACACAGACGGCCAGCCATCCTGCAGCCACCCGAGACACCCAATCTGGCACCTCCAAATCGCGGCAACGGCGAGTTCGGGAGGCATCCTTGCCTCCCCCCTCATGACGCCCTTGCCACCCACCGGCCAGCCGAGCCACACCAGAGCACAAGAGGAGCCGCCACCAGCAGCTGATTCATGCGCCATGACGACTGTAGAGGAGGGGAACAAGCATACCTCTACCACGCCGCCACCTCCGCCAGCCCACGCCGGAGAAGAGGCAGCCACCCCGCGACCTGCGCCGACCGCAGCCCTTGCCGCCGGAGGAGAAGACGACCTACTGCCGCCGCCGGCCAAGGCACACACCGCCACTGATAATCCCCAAGTGCAGGGAATCATCATAGCAATTCCCAAAGGTGGAAGTGATAAGTATGGAGTGTCGAACCCACAAGGAGCTAAAGGTAAGATCAATATTCTCTCAATCCCTATCTGCCACTGATACGACTCTACGTGCACCGAACGTTTGCTTCCAACTAGAAACAAGAAATAAAACTGTGTTGTGGGTATAAAGAGGATAACTTTGCATGATATCAGAGAGCTAAAATATGAAAGTGGGTGTTGTTATCATAAAGTTAGAATATATTACTAAATATTATAAATAGCGAGTGTGGAATAATGGTGGATCGGTGTGCGGAATTGTCCTAGGCAATTATTAACAAGACCGGTAGTCGTCATTGCAATTTCATATGAGGGAGAGGCATAAGCTAACATACTTTCTCTACTTGGATCATATGCACTTATGATTGGAACTCTAGCAAGCGTCTGCAACTACTAAAGATCATTATGGTAAAACCAACCATAGCATTAAAGCATCAAGTCCTCTTTATTCCCATACGCAACAACCCCCTTACTCGGGTTTGTGTCTCAGTCACTCACCAACCTACTATAAGCGAATCATGAACATATTGCAACACCCTACAACGGGAACCCCTCACGCTTGCGCGACACGGAGGGCACCATAGGACAGCACCAATATAAAACATACAACTCGTACCAATCTAGACTATTAATCATCCCAAGAACAAAAGATATCTACTCAAAACATCATAGGATGGCAACACATCATTGAATAATTAATATGCGGCATAAAGCACCATGTTCAAGTAGGGATTACAGCGGGGTGCGGGAGAGTGGACCGCGTAAAAGAGATGAGGATGGTGATGAGGATGGTGATGATGATGGTGATGTTGATGAAGACAATCACCGCGGCGATGATTCCCCTCCCAATGGCACTCTGGTGCCACCAAGAGAGAGGAGGAGAGGTTCTCCCCCTTGTGCTTCCTTCTCCATGGCTTCCCCCCTCTGGTCCTTGGCCTTCATGACGATGATGGCCCCTCCGAGATCCTCCTCCATGGCCTCCGGTGATGATGGCCCCCTCCCGCAGGGTGCCGGAGAGGGCCTAGATTGATTTCTCGTGGCTACAAAGGCTTGCGGCGGCAGACCTTCCGATCTATCTTCTGTTTTGGTGTTTTTAGGGTACGTAGGCTTATATAGGTGAAATAAGTCGGTCTGGGGAGCCTTGAGGGGCCCACGAGAGGGTAGGGCGCGCCCAGGGGGTGTGCGTGCCCCCTATCTCGTGGCCTCCTCGAGGATCTTCTGACGTGAACTCCAAGTCTCCCGGATCATATTCTTCCTAAAAATCACGCTCCCAAAGGTTTCATTCCGTTTGGACTCCGTTTGATATTCCTTTTTTTCGAAATACTGAAACAGGCAATAAAACAGCAATATGGACTGGGCCTCCGGTTAATAAGTTAGTCCCAAAAGTAATATAAAAGTGTATAATAAAGCCCATAATTATTCAAAACAGATAATAAAATAGCATGAATGCTTCATAAATTATAGATACGTTGGAGACGTATCAGCATCCCCAAGCTTAATTCCTGCTCATCCTCGAGTAGGTAAATGATAAAAGAAAAAAATTATGAAGTGTGAATGCTAGCAGGTGCACAAGTTTGATCAAAGATAATTTCAATCACCTTTTCTAGCATCATTATGTGTCATAATAGTAGCTTATCTCATAAAACTTTTCATGATCAAGTAACAATCTATTCACAATGTCAAGTATGGTTCAGAAACTTCATTGAGAACTAACAAACTATAATCTCAGTCATTGAAGCAATTGCAATTTATCATAACATCGGAAAGAGTCAAGGATAGAGCTTTTCAGCAAGTCCACATACTCAACTATCATATAGTCTTCTACAATTACTAACACTCACGCAATACTTGTGGTTATGGAGTTTTAATCGGACACTGAGAAAGATAGGGGCTTATAATTTTGCCTCCCAACTTATTCACCTTTAGGTGATGTCAACAATAATAGCTCCTGCTAACTTACATCCAATTGGATATATATATCATGATCTTTCAAACACGAGGAGCTTGCCAAAGGATAAAATGAAAAAGGGAAAGGTGAACATCACCTTGACTCAACCATAAAGTAAAAAACATAAAGTAAAAGATAGGCCCTTCGCAGAGAGAAGCAGAGGTTGTCATGTGCATTTAGGGTTGGATGCACAAAATCTTAATGCAAAAGAACGTCACTTTATATTGCCCCTTGTATGTGGACCTTTATTATGCAGTCCGTCGCTTTTATTACTTCCACAACAAGATCGTATAAAGCTTATTTTCTCTGCACTAATAAGTCATACATATTTAGATAGCAATTTTTATTGCCTGCAACATGACAACTTACTTGAAGGATCTTACTCAATCCATAGGTAGGTATGGTGGACTCTCATGGCAAAACTGGGTTTAAAGATATTTGGAAGCACAAGTAGTATCTCTACTTGGTGCAAGGAATTTCGCTAGCATGAGGGGGAAATGCAAGCTTAACATGTTTGGAAGGTCAATGAAAATATACTTTAATTGAGATGTGAGAAAACATAAACCATTATGTTGTCTTCCTTGTCCAATATCAACTCTTTTAGCATGTCATACTTAATGAGTGCTTCACAATCATAAAAGATGTCCAAGATAATATATTTGTATGTGAACCTCTCTTTCCTTATTACTTCCTTTTAATTGCAACGATGACCAAAACTATGTTTGTCAACTCTCAACAACTTTTATGGCTCATACTCTTTATATGTGAAGTCATTACTATCCATGTTATAAGCATATGAAACTTATATAAATTCAGATTTATGACATTCAATTCACTCCCCCATTTACTCATAGGATATACATGAAGCACATGAGTAAATGACAAACTACTCCAAAAGATATGAGTGAAGGACACTGAGTAGTCAAATAATTAACTAGGCATGGGAGGGTTCCTTTTTTATTCAATATTTCAGATCCAATGATTTGAAGGAAATATGCCCTAGAGGCAATAATAAAGTTATTATTTATTTCCTTATATCATGATAAATGTTTATTATTCATGCTAGAATTGTATTAACCGGAAACATAATACATGTGTGAATACATAGACAAACATAGTGTCACTAGTATGCCTCTACTTGACTAGCTCGTTAATCAAAGATGGTTAAGTTTCCTAACCATAGACATGAGTTGTCATTTGATTAACGGGATCACATCATTAGGAGAATGATGTGATTGACATGACCCATTCCGTTAGCCTAGCACTTGATCGTTTAGTATGTTGCTATTGCTTTCTTCATAACTTATACATGTTCCTGTAACTATGAGATTATGCAACTCCCGTTTACCGGAGGAACACTTTGGGTGCTACAAACGTCACAACGTAACTGGGTGATTATATAGGAGTACTACAGGTGTCTCCAAAGGTACATGTTGGGTTGGCGTATTTCGAGATTAGGTTTTGTCACTCCGATTGTCGGAGAGGTATCTCTGGGCCCTCTCGGTAATGCACATCACTTTAAGCCTTGCAAGCAATGTGACCAATGAGTTGGTTACGGGATGATGCATTACGTAACGAGTAAAGAGACTTGCCGGTAACGAGATTGAACTAGGTATTGGATACCGACGATCAAATCTCGGGCAAGTAACATACCGATGACAAAGGGAACAACGTATGTTGTTATGCGGTTTGACCGATAAAGACCTTTGTAGAATATGTAGGAACCAATATGGGCATCCAGGTTCCGCTATTGGTTATTGACCGAGAATAGTTCTAGGTCATGTCCATCCGATGAAATCATCGTGGAACATGTGGGAGCCAACATGGGTATTGACCGAGAATTGTTGGCTCCCATGAGTATTGACCGAGAATTGTTGGCTACCATGCCTAGGGTTTGACCGAGAATTGTTGGCTACCATGCCTAGGGTTTGGGGGGGAACCCTAGAGGGGGCGCCCCCTTTGCTTGGGGGGCAAGTCCCCCCTCCCTGGCCGCTCCCCCTCTAGATCCCATCAAGAGGGGTCGGCCCCCCTTGCCCCTTCCCCTATAAATAGAGGGGTGAGGGGAGGGCTGCAACACACAACCAAGGCGCAGCCCCTCCCCTCCCCAACACCTCTCCTCCTCCGACACTAGCTTGGCAAAGCCCTGCCGGAGTACTGCTTCTCCACCAACACCACACCGTCGTGCTGCCGTTGGAGCTGTCTTCCTCAACCTCTCCTTCCTCCTTGCTGGATCAAGACGGAGGAGACGTCGTCCGTCCCGTACGTGTGTTGAACGCGGAGGTGCTATCCGTTCGGCACTTGGTCATCGGTGATCTGAATCACGGCGAGTACGACTCCATCATCACCCTTCCCTTGAACGCTTCCGCATGCGATCTACAAGTGGTATGTAGATGCAAACTCACTCCCTTGACTCGTTGCTTAGATGAACTCATAGATGGATCTTGGTGAAACCGTAGGAAATTTTTTAATTTTCTGCAACGTTCCCCAACAGTGGCATCATGAGCCAGGTCTATGCGTAGTTCTCTATTGCACGAGTAGAACATAATTTGGTTGTGGGCGTAGATCTTGTCAACTTTCTTGCCGCTACTAGTCTTATCTTGCTTCAGCGGTATTGTGGGATGAAGCGGCCCGGACCAACCTTACACGTACGCTTACGTGAGACCGGTTCCACCGACTGACATGCACTAGTTGCATAAGGTGGCTGGCGGGTGTCTGTCTCTCTCACTTTAGTTGGAGCGGATTCGATGAAAAGGGTCCTTATGAAGGGTAAATAGAAGTTGACAAAATCACGTTGTGGTTATTCGTAGGTAAGAAAACGTTCTTGCTAGAACCCAATTGCAGCCACGTAAAAGATGCAACAACAATTAGAGGACGTCTAACTTGTTTTTGCAGCAATTGTCATGTGATGTGATATGGCCAGAAGTTGTGATGAATGATGAATGATATATTGTGATGTATGAGATCATGTTCTTGTAATAGGAATCACGACTTGCATGTCGATGAGTATGACAACCGGCAGGAGCCATAGGAGTTGTCTTTATTTTGTATGACCTGTGTGTCATTGAAGAACGCCATGTAAATTACTTTACTTTATTGCTAAACGCGTTAGCCATAGAAGTAGAAGTAGTCGTTGGCGTGACAACTTCATGAAGACACGATGATGGAGATCATGATGATGGAGATCATGGTGTCATGCCGGTGACAAGATGATCATGGAGCCCCGAAGATGGAGATCAATGGAGCTATATGATATTGGCCATATCATGTCACTACTATATAATTGCATGTGATGTTTATTATGTTTATGCATCTTGTTTACTTAGAACAACGGTAGTAAACAAGATGATCCCTTACAACAATTTCAAGAAGTGTTCTCCCCTAACTGTGCACCGTTGCTAAAGTTCGTCGTTTTGAAGCACCACGTGATGATCGGGTGTGATAGATCCTTACGTTCACATACAACGGGTGTAAGACAGTTTTACACATGCAAAACACTTAGGGTTAACTTGACGAGCCTAGCATGTACAGACATGGCCTCGGAACACGGAGACCGAAAGGTCGAACACGAGTCGTATGGAAGATACGATCAACATAGAGATGTTCACCGATGATGACTAGTCCGTCTCACGTGATGATCGGACACGGCCTAGTCGACTCGGATCATGTAAACACTTAGATGACTAGAGGGATGTCAATCTGAGCGGGAGTTCATTCAATAATTTGATTAGATGAACTTAATTATCATGAACTTAGTCTAAAACTTTTGCAAAATATGTCTTGTAGATCAAATGGCCAACGCTCATGTCAACATGAACTTCAACGCGTTCCTAGAGAAAACCAAGCTGAAAGATGATGGCAGCAACTATTCGGACTGGGTCCGGAACCTGAGGATCATCCTCATAGCAGCCAAGAAAGCATATGTCCTAGATGAACCGCTAGGTGAAGCACCCATCCCACATAACCAAGACGTTATGAACGTTTGGCAGACACATGCTGATGATTACTCCCTCGTTCAGTGCGGCATGCTTTACAGCTTAGAGCTGGGGCTCCAAAAGCATTTTGAGCAACACGGAGCATATGAGATGTTCGAGGAGTTGAAACTAGTTTTCCAAGCTCATGCCCGGGTCGAGAGATATGAAGTCTCCGACAAGTTCTATAGTTGTAAGATGGAGGAAAACAGTTTTGTCAGTGAGCATATACTCAAAATGTCTGGGTTGCACAACCGCCTGTCCCAGCTGGAGATCAACCTCCCGGACGAGGCGGTCATTGACATAATCCTTCAGTCGCTCCCACCGAGCTACAAGAGCTTTGTGTTGAACTACAATATGCAGGGGATGGTGAAGACCATTCCTGAAGTATTTTCCATGCTGAAGTCAGCAGAGGTTGAAATCAAGAAAGAACATCAAGTGTTGATGGTCAATAAGACCACTAAGTTTAAAAAGGGCAAGGGTAAGAAGAACTTCAAGAAGGACGGCAAAGATGTTGCCGCGCCCGGTAAGCCAGCTGCCGGGAAGAAGTCAAGGAATGGACCCAAGCCTGAGACTGAGTGCTTTTATTGCAAGGGGAAGGGTCACTGGAAGCGGAACTGCCCCAAATACTTAGCGGATAAGAAGGCCGGCAACACTAAAGGTATATTTGACATACATGTAATTGATGTATACCTTACCAGTACTCGTAGTAACTCCTGGGTATTTGATACCGGTGCCGTTGCTCATATTTGTAACTCACAGCAGGAGCTGCGGAATAAGCGGAGACTAGCGAAGGACGAGGTGCCGATGCGCGTCGGGAATGGTTCCAAGGTCGATGTGATCGCCGTAGGCACGCTGCCTCTACATTTACCCACGGGATTAGTTATGAACCTCAATAATTGTTATTTAGTGCCAAGTTTGAGCATGAACATTGTATCTGGATCTCGTTTAATACGAGATGGCTACTCATTTAAATCCGAGAATAATGGTTGTTCTATTTATATGAGAGATATGTTTTATGGTCATGCCCCGATGGTCAATTGTTTATTCTTAATGAATCTCGAGTGTAATGTTACACATATTCATAGCGTGAATACCAAAAGATGTAAAGTTGATAACGATAGTCCCACATACTTGTGGCACTGCCGCCTTGGTCACATTGGCGTCAAGCGCATGAAGAAGCTCCATGCTGATGGACTTTTGGAGTCTCTCGATTATGAATCATTTGACACATGTGAACCATGCCTCATGGGCAAGATGACCAAGACTCCGTTCTCCGGAACAATGGAGCGAGCAACCAACTTGTTGGAAATCATACATACCGATGTGTGCGGTCCAATGAGCGTTGAGGCTCGCGGAGGATATCGTTATGTTCTCACTCTCACTGATGACTTGAATAGATATGGGTATGTCTACTTAATGAAACACAAGTCTGAGACCTTTGAAAAGTTCAAAGAATTTCAGAATGAGGTAGAGAATCAACGTGACCGAAAGATAAAGTTCCTACGATCAGATCGTGGAGGAGAATATTTAAGTCACGAGTTTGGTACACACTTAAGGAAATGTGGAATCGTTTCACAACTCACGCCGCCTGGAACACCTCAGCGTAACGGTGTGTCCGAACGTCGTAATCGTACTCTATTGGATATGGTGCGGTCTATGATGTCTCTTACCGATTTACCGCTATCATTTTGGGGATACGCTCTAGAGATAGCTACATTCACTTTAAATAGGGCACCATCTAAATCCGTTGAGACGACACCGTATGAATTATGGTTTGGGAAGAAACCTAAGCTGTCGTTTCTAAAAGTTTGGGGATGCGATGCTTATGTCAAGAAACTTCAACCTGAAAAGCTCGAACCCAAGTCGGAAAAATGCGTCTTCATAGGATACCCTAAAGAAACCATTGGGTATACCTTCTACTTAAGATCCGAGGGCAAGATCTTTGTTGCCAAGAACAGATCCTTTCTGGAAAAAGAGTTTCTCTCGAAAGAAGTAAGTGGGAGGAAAGTAGAACTCGATGAAGTACTACCTCTTGAATGGGATAGTAGTGCAGCTCAGGAAAATGTTCCTGTGATGCCTACACCAACTGAAGAGGAAAATAATGATGATGATCAAGGTGCTTCGGATCAAGTTGCTACTGAACTTCGTAGGTCCACAAGGACACGTTCCGCACCAGAGTGGTATGGCAACCCTGTCCTGGAAATCATGTTGTTAGACAACGGTGAACCTTCGAACTATGAAGAGGCGATGGCGGGCCCAGATTCCAACAAATGGCTTGAAGCCATGAAATCCGAGATAGAATCCATGTATGTAAACAAAGTATGGACTTTGACAGACTTGCCCGATGATCGGCGAGCGATAGAAAACAAATGGATCTTTAAGAAGAAGACGGACGCGGATGGTAATATTACCGTCTATAAAGCTCGACTTGTCGCTAAGGGTTATCGACAAGTTCAAGGGATTGACTACGATGAGACATTCTCTCCCGTAGTGAAGCTGAAGTCCGTCCGAATCATGTTAGCAATTGCCGCATACTATGATTATGAGATATGGCAGATGGACGTCAAAACGGCATTCCTTAATGGACATCTTAAGGAAGAGCTGTATATGATGCAGCCGGAAGGTTTTGTCGACCCTAAGAATGCTAACAAAGTATGCAAGCTCCAGCGATCCATTTATGGGCTGGTGCAAGCATCTCGGAGTTGGAACATTCGCTTTGATGAGATGATCAAAGCGTTTGGGTTTATGCAGACTTATGGAGAAGCCTGCGTTTACAAGAAAGTGAGTGGGAGCTCTGTAGCATTTCTCATATTATATGTAGATGACATACTCTTGATGGGAAATGATATAGAACTTTTGGACAGCATTAAGGCCTACTTGAATAAGTGTTTTTCAATGAAGGACCTTGGAGAAGCTGCTTATATATTAGGCATTAAGATCTATAGAGATAGATCAAGACGCCTCATAGGTCTTTCACAAAGCACATACCTTGATAAGATTTTGAAGAAGTTCAAAATGGACCAGTCTAAGAAGGGGTTCTTGCCTGTATTGCAAGGTGTGAGATTGAGCTCGGCTCAATGCCCGACCACGGCAAAAGATAAAGAAGAGATGAGTGTCATCCCCTATGCTTGAGCCATAGGATCTATTATGTATGCCATGCTATGTACCAGACCTGATGTAAACCTTGCCGTATGTTTGGTAGGAAGGTACCAAAGTAATCCCGGCAAGGAACACTGGACATCGGTCAAGAATACCCTGAAGTACCTGAAAAGGACAAAGGACATGTTTCTCGTTTATGTAGGTGATGAAGAGCTCGCCGTAAAGGGTTACGTCGATGCTAGCTTCGACACAGATCTGGATGACTCTAAGTCACAAACCAGATACGTGTATATGTTGAATGGTGGAGCAGTAAGCTGGTGCAGCTGCAAGCAGAGCGTCGTGGCGGGATCTACATGTGAAGCGGAGTACATGGCAGCCTCGGAGGCAGCGCATGAAGCTATTTGCGTGAAGGAGTTCATCACCAACCTAGGAGTCATACCCAATGCGTCGGGGCCGATCAAACTCTTCTGTGACAACACTGGAGCTATTACCCTTGCCAAGGAGCCTAGGTTTCACAAGAAGACCAGGCACATCAAGCGTCGTTTCAACTCCATCCATGAAAATGTTCAAGATGGAGACATAGATATTTGCAAAGTACATACGGATCTGAATGTCGCAGATCCGTTGACTAAACCTCTCTCATGAGCAAAACATGATCAACACCAGAACTCTATGGGTGTTCGATTCATCACAATGTAACTAGATTATTGACTCTAGTGCAAGTGGGAGACTGTTGGAAATATGCCCTAGAGGCAATAATAAAAGGGTTATTATTATATTTCCTTGTTCATGATAATTGTCTTTTATTCATGCTATAACTATATTATCCGGAAATCGTAATACACGTGTGAATACATAGACCATAACATGTCCCTAGTGAGCCTCTAGTTGACTAGCTCGTTGGTCAACAGATAGTCATGGTTTCCTGACTATGGACATCAGATGTCATTGACAACGGGATCACATCATTAGGAGAATGATGTCATGGACAAGACCCAATCCTAAGCATAGCACAAGATCGTGTAGTTCGTTTTGCTAGAGCTTTTTCAATGTCAAGTATCTCTTCCTTAGACCATGAGATCGTGTAACTCCCGGATACTGTAAGAGTGCTTTGGGTGTACCAAACGTCACATCGTAACTGGGTGACTATAAAGGTGCACTACAGGTATCTCCGAAAGTGTCTGTTGGGTTGACACGGATCGAGACTAGGATTTGTCACTCCGTATGACGGAGAGGTATCTCTGGGCCCACTCGGTAATGCATCATCATAATGAGCTCAAAGTGACCAAGTGGTTGGTCATGGGATCATGCATTACGGTACGAGTAAAGTGACTTGCCGGTAACGAGACTGAACAAGGTATTGGGATACCGACGATCGAGTCTCGGGCATGTAACGTACCAATTGACAAAGGGAATTGCATACGGGGTTGATCGAATCCTCGACATCGTGGTTCATCCGATGAAATCATCATGGAACATGTGGGAGCCAACATGGGTATCCAGATCCCGCTGTTGGTTATTGACCGGAGAGTCATCTCGGTCATGTCTGCATGTCTCCCGAACCCGTAGGGTCTACACACTTAAGGTTCGGTGACGCTAGGGTTATTAGGAAGACTTGTATGTGATTACCGAATGTTGTTCGGAGTCCCGGATGAGATCCCGGACGTCACGAGGAGTTCCGGAATGGTCCGGAGGTGAAGATTTATATATGGGAAGTTGTCATGCGGACACCAGAAAGTTTCGGGGGCATATCGATATTGTACCGGGGCCACCGGAGAGGTTCCGGGGGTCCACCGGGAGGGGCCACCCCTCTCGGAGGGCCACATGGGCCGCAAGGGGCAGGGAACCAGCCCCTGGAGGGCTGGGTGCACCCCCCACCTTGGGCCCATGCGCCTAGGGTTTGGGGGGGGGGAACCCTAGAGGGGGCGCCCCCTTTGCTTGGGGGGCAAGTTCCCCCTCCCTGGCCGCCCCCCCTCTAGATCCCATCTAGAGGGGCCGGCCCCCCTTGCCCCTTCCCCTATAAATAGAGGGGTGAGGGGAGGGCTGCAACACACAACCAAGGCGCAGCCCCTCCCCTCCCCAACACCTCTCCTCCTCCGACACGAGCTTGGCGAAGCCCTGCCGGAGTACTGCTTCTCCACCAACACCACGCCGTCGTGCTGCCATTGGAGCTGTCTTCCTCAACCTCTCCTTCCTCCTTGCTAGATCAAGACGGAGGAGACGTCGTCCGTCCCGTACGTGTGTTGAACGCGGAGGTGCTGTCCGTTCGGCACTTGGTCATCGGTGATCTGAATCATGGCGAGTACGACTCCATCATCACCCTTCCCTTGAACACTTCCGCACGTGATCTACAAGTGGTATGTAGATGCAAACTCACTCCCTTGACTCGTTGCTTAGATGAACTCATAGATGGATCTTGGTGAAACCGTAGGAAAAAAATTAATTTTCTGCAACGTTCCCCAACAGTTACGATGACAGTTTTATTATGAGTTTATAAGTTTTGATGTACCGAAGTTTGTTCGGAGTCCCGGATGTGATCACGGACATGACGAGGAGTCTCTAAATGGTCGAGACATAAAGATTGATATATTGGAAGCCTATGTTTGGACATCGGAATAGTTCTGGGTGAAATCGGGATTTTACCGGAACACCGGGGGGTTACCGGAACCCTCCCGGGGGTTAATGGGCCTTAGTGGGCCATGAGGGAGAAGAGGAGGGCCGGCCAGGGCAGGCCGCACGCCCCCTCCCCCCTAGTCCGAATAGGACAAGGAAGGGGGGGGGGCCCCTTTCCTCTTTCCCCTCCCCCCTTTCCTTCTCCACCAAGGCAAGAGGGGGGAGTCCTACTCCCGGTGGGAGTAGGACTCCTCCAGGTGCACCCCTAGGGGGCCGGCCGCACCTCCCCCCTCCCTCCTTTATATACGGGGGCGGGGGGGCACCCCAGAGACACACAAGTTGATCTACGGATTGTTCCTTAGCCGTGTGCGGTGCCCCCCTCCACCATATTCCACCTCGGTCATATCGTCGCGGAGTTTAGGCGAAGCCCTGCGCCAGTAGAACATCATCATCGTCACCATGCCGTCGTGCTGACAGAACTCATCCCCGAAGCTTTGCTGGATCGGAGCCCGGGGATCGTCATCGAGCTGAACGTGTGCTGAACTCGGAGGTGCCGTACGTTCGGTACTTGGATCGGTCGGATCATGAAGACGTACAACTACATCAACCGCGTTGTCATAATGCTTCCGCTTACGGTCTATGAGGGTACGTGGACGAATACTCTCCCCTCTCATTGCTATACCATCACCATGATCTTGCGTGTGCGTAGGAATTTTTTTGAAATTACTATGTTCCCCAACAGTGGCATCCGAGCCTAGGTTTTATGCGTTGATGTTATATGCACGAGTAGAACACAAGTGAGTTGTGGGCGATACAAGTCATACTGCTTACCAGCATGTCATACTTTGGTTCGGCGGTATTGTGAGATGAAGCGGCCCGGACCGACATTACGCATACGCTTACGCGAGACTGGTTTCACCGTTACGAGCACTCGTGCTTAAAGGTGGCTGGCGGGTGTCTGTCTCTCTCACTTTAGCTGAATCGAGTGTGGCTACGCCTGGTCCTTGTGAAGGTTAAAACATCACCAACTTGACGAACTATCGTTGTGGTTTTTGATGCGTAGGTAAGAACGGTTCTTGCTCAGCCCATAGCAGCCACGTAAAATTTGCAACAACAAAGTAGAGGACGTCTAACTTGTTTTTGCAGGGCATGTTGTGATGTGATTTGGTCAAGACGTGATGCTATATTTTATTGTATGAGATGATCATGTTTTGTAACCGAAGTTATCGGCAACTGGCAGGAGCTATATGGTTGTCGCTTTATTGTATGAAATGCAAACGCCCTGTAATTGCTTTACTTTATCACTAAGCGGTAGCGATAGTCGTAGAAGCAATAGATGGCGTAACGACAACGATGCTACGATGGAGATCAAGGTGTCGCGCCGGTGACGATGGTGATCATGACGGTGCTTCGAAGATGGAGATCACAAGCACAAGATGATGATGGCCATATCATATCACCTATATTGATTGCATGTGATGTTTATCCTTTATGCATCTTATCTTGCTTTGATTGACGGTAGCATTTTAAGATGATCTCTCACTAATAATCAAGAAGTGTTCTCCCTGAGTATGCACCGTTGCGAAAGTTCTTCGTGCTGAGACACCACATGATGATCGGTGTGATAGGCTCTACGTTCAAATACAACGGGTGCAAAATAGTTGCACACGCAGAATACTCAGGTCATACTTGACGAGCCTAGCATATACAGATATGGCCTCGGAACACGGAGACCGAAAGGTCGAGCGTGAATCATATAGTAGATATGATCAACATAGTGATGTTCACCATTGAAACTACTCCATCTCACGTGATGATCGGACATGGTTTAGTTGATTTGGATCACGTGATCACTTAGAGGACTAGAGAGATGTCTGTCTAAGTGGGAGTTCTTTAGTAATATGATTAACTGAACTTAAATTTATCATGAACTTAGTACTGGTAGTATTTTGCAAATTATGTTGTAGATCAATAGCTTGCGTTGTTGCTTTCATATGTTTATTTTGATATGTTCCTAGAGAAAATTGTGTTGAAAGATGTTAGTAGCAATGATGCGGATTAGATCCGTGATCTGAGGTTTATCCTCATTGCTGCACAGAAGAATTATGTCCTTAAAGCACCACTAGGTGACAGACCTATTGCAGGAGCAGATGCAGACGTTATGAACGTTTGGCTAGCTCAATATGATGACTACTTGATAGTTTTGTGCACCATGCTTTATGGATTAGAATCGGGACTTCAAAAACGTTTTGAACGTCATGGACCATATGAGATGTTCCAGGAGTTGAAGTTAATATTTGAAGCAAATACCCGAGCTGAGAGATATGAAGTCTCCAACAAGTTCTATAGCTAAAAGATGGAGGAGAATCGCTCAACTAGTGAGCATGTGCTCAGATTGTCTGGGTACTACAATCGCTTGAATCAAGTGGGAGTTAATCTTCCAGATAAGATAGTGATTGACAGAATTCTCTAGTCACCACCACCAAGTTAGTAGAACTTCGTGATGAACTATAATGCAAGGGATGACGAAAACGATTCCCGAGCTCTTCGTGATGCTGAAATTGACGAAGGTAGAAATCAGAGAAAAACATCAAAGTGTTGATGGTGGACAAGATCACTAGTTTCAAGATAAAGGGCAAAGGGAAGAAGGGGAACTTCATGAAGAACAGCAAGCAAGTTTCTACTCAAGTGAAGAAACCCAAGTCTGGACCTAAGCCTAAGACTAAGTGATTACACTGCAAAGGAAATGGTCACTAGAAGCGGAAATGCCTTAAATATTTGGTGGATAAGAAGGATGGCAAAGTGAACAAGGGTATATTTGATATACATGTTATTGATGTGTACCTTACTAGTGTTTATAGTAACCCCTGAGTATTTGATACTTGTTCGGTTGCTAAGATTAGTAACTCGAAACAGGAGTTACAGAATAAACAGAAACTAGTTGAGGGTGAAGTGACGATGTGTGTTGGAAGTGGTTCCAAGATTGATATGATCATCATTGCACACTCCCTATACTTTCGGGATTAGTGTTGAACCTAAATAAATGTTATTTGGTGTTTGTGTTGAGCATGAATATGATTTGATCATGTTTATTGCAATACGATTATTCATTTAAAATCAGAGAATAATTGTTGTTCTGTTTAAATGAATAAAACCTTTGATGGTCATACACCCAATGAAAATAGTTTGTTGGATCTCGATGGTAGTGATACACATATTCATAATATTGATGCCAAAAGATGCAAAGTTAATAATGATAGTGCAACTTATTTGTGGCACTGCCGTATGGGTCATATCGGTGTAAAGCGCATGAAGAAACTCCATAAGGATGGATTTTCAGAATCACTTGGTTATGAATCATTTGATGCTTGCGAACCGTGCCTTTTGGGCAAGATGACTAAAACTCCGTTCTCCGGAACAATGGAACAAGCTACTGACTTATTGGAAATAATACATACCGATGTATGCGATCCAATGAGTGTTGATGCTCGTGGCAAGTATCGTTATTTTCTGACCTTCACAAGATGATTTGAGCAGATATGGGTATATCTACTTGATGAAACATAAGTTTGAAATAGTTGAAAGGTTCAAAGAATTTCAGAGTGAAGTGGAAAAATCATCGTAACAAGAAAATAAAGTTTCTGCGATCTGATCGCGGAGACGAATATTTGAGTTATGAGTTTGGTCTTCAATTAAAACAATGTGGAATAGTTTCACAGCTCACGCCACCTGGAACACCACAACGTTATGGTGTGTCCGAACGTCGTAACCGCACTTTATTGGATATGGTGCGATCTATGATGTCTCTTATTGATTTACCATTATCGTTTTGGGGTTATGCATTAGAGACAACTGCATTCACATTAAAAGGGCACCATCTAAATCCGTTGAGACGACGCCTTATGAACTGTGGTTTGGCAAGAAACCAAAGTTGTCATTTCTTAAAAGTTTGGGGCTGCAATGCTTATATGAAAAAGGTTTTCAACCTGATAAGCTCAAACCCAAATCGGAGAAGTGCGTCTTCATACAGTACCCAAAGGAAACTGTTGGGTACTCCTTCTATCACAGATCCGAAGGCAAAACATTCGTTGCTAAGAATGGATCCTTTCTAGAGAAGGAGTTTCTCTCGAAAGAAGTGAGTGGGAGGAAAGTAGAACTTGATGAGGTAACTGTACCTGCTCCCGAATTGGAAAGTAGTTCATCACAGAAATCAGTTCCAGTGATTCCTACACCAATTAGTGAGGAAGCTAATGATGATGATCATGAAACTTCAGATCAAGTTACTACAAAACCTCGTAGGTCTTCCAAAGTACAGTCCGCACCAGAGTAGTACGGTAATTCTGTTCTGGAAGTCATGTTACTAGATCATGATGAACCTACGAACTATGAGGAAGCAATGATGAGCCCAGATTCCACGAAATGGCTTGAGGCTATGAAATTTGAGATGGGATCCATGTATGAGAACAAAGTGTGGACTTTGGTGGAGTTGCCCGATGATCGGCAAGCCATATTGTATAAATAGATCTTCAAGAGGAAGACAGATGCTGATAGTAGTGTTACTATCTACAAAGCTCGACTTGTCGCAAAAAGGTTTTTGACAAGTTCAAGGTGTTGACTACAATGAGATTTTCTCAACTGTAGCGATGCTTAAGTCTGTCCGAATCATGTTAGCAATTGCCACAATTTATGAAATCTGGCAAATGGATGTCAAAACTGCATTCCTTAAATGGTTTTCTTAAAGAAGAGTTGTATATGATGCAACCAGAAGGTTTTGTCAATCCTAAAGGTGTTAACAAAATGTGCAAGCTCCAGCGATCCATCTATGGACTGGTGCAAGCATCTCGGAGTTGGAATATATGCTTTGATGAGTTGATCAAAGCATATAGTTTTGTACAGACTTACGGTGAAGCCTGTATTTACAAGAAAGTGAGTGGGAGCACTACAACATTTCTGATAAGTATATGTGAATGACATATTGTTGATCGGAAATAATGTAGAATTATTCTGCAAAGCATAAAGGAGTGTTTGAAAGGAGTTCTTTAAAATAAAGACCTCAGTAAAGCTACTTACAATTGAGCATCAAGATCTATTGAGATAGATCAAGACGCTTGATAAGATTTTCAATGAGTACATACCTTGACAAGATTTTGAAATAGTTCAAAATGGAACAGTCAAAGAAGGAGTTCTTGCCTGTGTTGCAAGGTGTGAAGTTGAGTAAGACTCAAGACCCGACCATGGCAGAAAATAGAAAGAGAATGAAAAGTCATTCCCTATGCCTCAGTCATAGGTTCTATAAAGTATGCTATGCTGTGAACCAGACATATTGTATACCTTGCTCTGAGTTTGGCAAGGGAATACAATTTTGATCTAATAGTAGATCACTGGACAACGGTCAAGAATATTCTTAGTAAGGACTAAGGAGATGTTTCTTGATTATGGAGGTGATAAAAGAGTTCGTTGTAAAAGTTACATCAGTGCAAACTTTTACACTAATCCAGATGACTCTAAGTCTCAAACTGGATACATATTGAAAGTGGGAGCAATTAAGCTAGAGTAGCTCCATGCAGAGCATTGAAGACATAGAATGTTTACAAAATACATACGGCTCTGAATGTGACAGACCCTATGATGTGAACTAGATTATTGACTCTAGTAACCCCTTTGGGTATTGGTCACATAACGATGTGAACTATGTTAATCATATACAGATATGAATATTGGTGTTAAATCACATGGCGATGTGAACTAGATTATTGACTCTAGTGCAAGTGGGAGACTGAAGGAAATATGCCCTAGAGGCAATAATAAAGTTATTATTTATTTCCTTATATCATGATAAATGTTTATTATTCATGCTAGAATTGTATTAACCGGAAACATAATACATGTGTGAATACATAGACAAACATAGTGTCACTAGTATGCCTCTACTTGACTAGCTCGTTAATCAAAGATGGTTAAGTTTCCTAACCATAGACATGAGTTGTCATTTGATTAACGGGATCACATCATTAGGAGAATGATGTGATTGACATGACCCATTCCGTTAGCCTAGCACTTGATCGTTTAGTATGTTGCTATTGCTTTCTTCATAACTTATACATGTTCCTGTAACTATGAGATTATGCAACTTCCGTTTACCGCAGGAACACTTTGGGTGCTACCAAACATCACAATGTAACTGGGTGATTATAAAGGAGTACTACAGGTGTCTCCAAAGGTACATGTTGGGTTGGCGTATTTCGAGATTAGGTTTTGTCACTCCGATTGTCGGAGAGGTATCTCTGGGCCCTCTCGGTAATGCACATCACTTTAAGCCTTGCAAGCAATGTGACCAATAAGTTGGTTACAAGATGATGCATTACGTAACGAGTAAAGAGACTTGCCGGTAACGAGATTGAACTAGGTATTGGATACCGAAGATCAAATCTCGGGCAAGTAACATACCGATGACAAAGGGAACAACGTATGTTGTTATGCGGGTTGACCGATAAAGACCTTCGTAGAATATGTAGGAACCAATATGGGCATCCAGGTTCCGCTATTGGTTATTGACCGAGAATAGTTCTAGGTCATGTCTACATAGTTCTCGAACCCGTAGGGTCCGCACGCTTAACGTTACGATGACAGTTTTATTATGAGTTTATAAGTTTTGATGTACCGAAGTTTGTTTGGACTCCCGGATGTGATCACGGACATGACGAGGAGTCTCGAAATGGTCGAGACATAAAGATTAATATATTGTAAGCCTATGTTTGGACATCGGAATAGTTCTGGGTGAAATCGGGATTTTACCGGAACACCGGGGGGTTATCGGAACCCTCCCGGGGGTTAATGGGCCTTAGTGGGCCATGAGGGAGAAGAGGAGGGCCGGCCAGGGCAGGCCGCGCGCCCCCTCCGCCCCTAGTCCAAATAGGACAAGGAAGGGGGGGGGGCAGCGCCCCCCTTTCCTCTTTCCCCTCCCCCCTTTCCTTCTCCACCAAGGCAAGAGGGGGGAGTCCTACTCCCGGTGGGAGTAGGACTCCTCCAGGCGCACCCCTAGGGGGCCGGCCGCACCTCCCCCCTCCCTCCTTTATATACGGGGGCGGGGGGGGCACCCTAGAGACACACAAGTTGATCTACAGATCGTTCCTTAGCCGTGTGCGGTGCCCCCCTCCACCATATTCCACCTCGGTCATATCGTCGCGGAGTTTAGGCGAAGCCCTGCGCCGGTAGAACATCATCATCGTCACCACGCCG
This sequence comes from Triticum aestivum, assembly GCF_018294505.1. Classification (NCBI taxonomy): domain Eukaryota; kingdom Viridiplantae; phylum Streptophyta; class Magnoliopsida; order Poales; family Poaceae; genus Triticum; species Triticum aestivum. Next base: position 675,373,442 of record NC_057798.1, on the reverse strand, counting down.
TCGTGCTGACAGAACTCATCCCCGAAGCTTTGCTGGATCGGAGCCCGGGGATCGTCATCGAGCTGAACATGTGCTGAACTCGGAGGTGCCGTACGTTCGGTACTTGGATCGGTCGGATCGTGAAGACGTACGACTACATCAACCGCGTTGTCATAACGCTTCCGCTTACGGTCTACGAGGGTACGTGGATGAATACTCTCCCCTCTCGTTGCTATACCATCACCATGATCTTGCGTGTGCGTAGGAATTTTTTTGAAATTACTACGTTCCCCAACATGATTTTATTCAAACATCAAGTAAAATTGAAAATACGCTCCAAGCAAAACACATATCATGTGACGAATAAAAATATAGCTCCGAGTAAGGTATACCGACAGTTTTGAAGACGAAAGAGGGGATGCCTTCTGGGGCATGCCCAAGCTTAGGTGCTTGAGTATTCATTGAATATTACCTTGGGGTGCCTTGGGCATCCCCAAGCTTAGGATATTCCCACTCCTTATTCTCCTTCTATCGATATCTCACCCAAAACTTGAAAACTTCAACCACACAAAACTTAATGGAACTTCGTGAGGTAGGTTAGTATGATAAAGAGTAAACCATTCACTTTGGTTATGTAAAAGACAAGGTTCATAATTGTTTTCACCCAAAACCTACTGTACCATATCATTTCTACAATTTATATTGCGAAATATAAGCCATAGAAACTAGAAAACAAGCAAACTATGTGATGAAAACAGAATCTGTCAGAAACAGAACAGTCTGTAATGATCTGAACACTAACCATACTTATGCTACTCCAAAAATTATGAAATAAATTGGTGGACGTGAGGAATTTGTCTATTAATATTATTCAAAAAGAATCAAATCAAAATCTCTCTCCTGTAAAAAATTACAGCTAATCTTCTGAGCACAAAGTTTCTGTTTTTTACAGCAAGATCACATTAACTCTCACCCAAGTCTTCCCAAAGGTCTTACTTGGCACTTGTTGAAACAAAAGCTATAAAACATGATTACTACAGTAGCTTAATCATGTAGACACACAAAAACAATAAGGGTAAATATTGGGTTGTCTCCCAACAAGCGCTTTTCTTTAATGTCTTTTAGCTAGGCATGATGATTTCAATGATGCTTACATAAAAGATAAGAGTTGAAACATAAAAAGAGCATCATGAAGAATATGACTAGCACATTTAAATCTAACCCACTTCCTATGACTAGGGATTTTGTGAGCACACAATTTATAGGAACAAGAATCAACTAGCATAGGAAGGCAAAACAAGTTTAACTTCAAAACTTTAAGCACATAGAGAGGAAACTTGATATTATGGCAACTCCTACAAGCATATATTCCTCCCTCATAATAGTTTTCAGTAGCATCATGGATAACAACTTTGTTCTCATACTCAATTGGAACCTCTTCCGAAATAGTGGAATACTAACTAAAGTTGACACTCTTTCAAATCCACTTTCATAAATATCACACTAAGATTCAACACCCTCCAAGATAGTGGGATCACTAATTCCTAAAGTTGACACTCTTCCAAACCCACTTTAATTTATAGTATGATTCATACTCCAAAATATATAAGTGAAGTTCATGGAGCATTCTACAGATAGACTAACCAATGTCCAAGCTCAAAATATATAAGTGATGCACATGAAGCATTCTATAAAAACACACTCAAACGATTTAAGTGAAGCACAAAGAGCAATTCTATAAGATCATACTTAAAAGATATAAGTGAAGCACATGAAGTATTCTATAAATCAATGAAGAGCTATCTCATACTATCACGATCCTTAAAGAAAAATAAAAAAACACAAAGGACACAAATCATGTGAACAAAACAAAAACCGAGGTATACCGATATCTGTCGAAGAAGAAAGATGGGATGCCAACCGGGGCATCCCCAAGCTTAGATGCTTGAGTATCCTTTAAAATATTTACTTGGGGTGCCTTGGGCATCCCCAAGCTTTAACTCTTATCTCTCTTTATTCTTCTCACATCGGTAACTCCTCATTCTTCAAACACTTCATTCACAAAAACTTAACCAAAAACTTTGTGAGATCCATTAGTGTAATAAAGCAAACTACCACTTTAAGGTACTGTAATCAACTTATTATTTATCTATATTGGTGTTAAACCTACTGTATTCCAACTTCTCTATGGTTCATACCCTTACATACGAGCCATAGATGCATCAAAATAAGCAAACAACACACGAAAAACAGACTCTGTCAAGAACAGGACAGTCTATAGTAATCTGGAAGTTTAGTAAACTTATGTAACTCCAAAAATTATGAAATAAATTTGAAACTTTGAACAATTTGTACAGAAGTAATGTGCAAAAAGTTTCAGACACATTTGACTTTCTAGTAAAAAATGTAAATTCATGCACTACAGCCAAAGTTTCTGTTTTTGTTCTGCACATAGTAAGCAAGCAATCTTATCATACTAAAACCAAAGCTTGGCACATTATTTTTATAATACAATGTATATATACAAGGGGATAATTAGTTATAGAGAAACTTCCATGAAAAAATTCTACATTGTTTCCGTGATCATGAACACAAGTGCTCAAGGTTGACCCTCACTTCTTCAATGCATAACTTTCCAATCACTTCTCTTTTTGAGAAACTTTTTTAGGCATGAGAGGCAAGTAAATATTTTTTGGAATTTTCATTCTTTTTTATTTTTTTTGTATGTTTCACCCACAACTAAACATAAATAAAAAGGAAAAACAAAATCTACTTAGTGAAGAAAGCAAACAAGGACACACGAGAATATCAACCCCATGCTATTGCTCCCCCGCAACGGCGCCAGAAAAGAGCTTGATAATCCCCAAGTGCATGGAATCATCGTAGCAATTCCCAAAGGTGGAAGTGATAAGTATGGAGTGTCTAACCGACAAGGAGCTAAAGGTAAGATCAATATTCTGTCAAGCCCTATCTGCCACTGATACGACTCTACGTGCACCGAACATTTGCTTCCAACTAGAAACAAGAAATAAAACTGTGTTGTGGGTATAAATAGGATAACTTTGCATGATATCGGAGATCTAAAATATGAAAGTGGGTGCTGTTATCATAAAGTTATAATATATTACTAAATATTATAAATAGTGAGTGTGGAATAATGGTGGATCGGTGTGCGGAATTGTCCTAGGCAATTATTAACAAGACCGGTAGTTGTCATTGCAATTTCATATGAGCGAGAGGCATAAGCTAACATACTTTCTCTACTTGGATCATATGCACTTATGATTGGAACTCTAGCAAGCGTCCGCAACTACTAAAGATCATTAAGGTAAAACCCAACCATATCATTAAAGCATCAAGTCCTCTTTATTCCCATACGTAACAACCCCCTTACTCTGGTTTGTGTTTCAGTCACTCACCAACCAACTATAAGTGAATCATGAACGTATTGCAACACCCTACAGCGGGAACCCCTCATGCTTGCGCGACACGGAGGGCACCATAGGACAGAACCAAGATAAAACATACAACTCGTACTAATCTAGACTATCAATCATCCCAAGAACAAAAGATATGTACTCAAAACATCATAGGATGGCAACACATCATTGAGTCATAATATATGGCATAAAGCACCATGTTCAAGTAGGGATTACAACGGGGTGCGGGAGAGTGGACCGCGTAAAATAGATGAGGATGGTGATGATGATGGTGATGTTGATGAAGACGATCACCGCAGCGATGATTCCCCTCCCAATGGCACTCCGGTGCCATCAAGAGAGAGGAGGAGAGGTTCTCCCCCTTGTGCTTCCTTCTCCATGGCTTTCCCCCTCTAGTCCTTGGCCTTCATGACGATGATGGCCCCTCCGAGATCCTCCTCCATGGCCTCCGGTGATGAAGGCCCCCTCCAGCAGGGTGCCAGAGAGGGCCTAGATTGATTTCTCGTGGCTACAGAGGCTTGCGGCGGCGGAACTTCCAATCTATCTTCTGTTTTGGTGTTTTTAGGGTACGTAGGCTTATATAGGTGAAAGAAGTCGGTCGGGGGAGCCTCGAGGGGCCCACGAGAGGGTAGGGCGCGCCTAGGGGGGTGGGCGCGCCCCCTCTCTCGTGGCCTCCTCGAGGATCTTCTGACGTGAACTCCAAGTCTCCCGGATCATATTCTTCCTAAAAATCACGCTCCCGAAGGTTTCATTCCGTTTGGACTCCATTTGATATTCCTTTTATTTGAAATACTGAAACAGGCAATAAAACAGCAATATGGGCTGGGCCTCGGGTTAATAAGTTCATGGGCTGGGATTTTTGTTTTTTTTTCTGAAAGGGGGGGGGGGTTAGGGTTTGGGTGGTTTTTGTAGGGTTAATTTAGGGGTTTCATATATTGTGTTATCTAGCTAATAGAGAGAAGTGTCCTCTGTCGGTGTCAAAACCGGCGGATCTCGGGTAGGGGGTCCCGAACTGTGCGTCTAGGCGGATGGTAACAGGAGACAAGGGACACGATGTTTTACCCAGGTTCGGGCCCTCTCGATGGAGGTAAAACCCTACGTCCTGCTTGATTAATATTGATGATATGGGTAGTACAAGAGTGGATCTACCACGAGATCAAGGAGGCTAAACCCTAGAAGCTAGCCTATGGTATGATTGTTGTTCGTCCTATGGACTAAAACCCTCTGGTTTATATAGACACCGGAGAGGGCTAGGGTTACACAGAGTCGGTTACAATGGTAGGAGATCTACATATCCGTATCGCCAAGCTTGCCTTCAACGCCAAGGAAAGTCCCATCCGGACACGGGACAAAGTCTTCAATCTTGTATCTTCATAGTCTTGGAGTCCGGCCAATGATGATAGTTCGGCTATCCGGACACCCCCTAGTCCAGGACTCCCTCAGTAGCCCCTGAACCAGGCTTCAATGACGACGAGTCCGGCGCGCATATTGTCTTCGGCATTGCAAGGCGGGTTCCTCCTCCGAATTCTTCATAGAAGATTGTGAACACCAGGATAGTGTCCGGCTCTGCAAAATAAATTCCACATACCATCATAGAGAGAATAATATTTACACAACTTCAATCTGCTGACGTATTTCGTGGCAAGACATCACGCCACGGCCAAGCCTTTTATTGTTCCACCTCAGCGCGTTTAGCGAAGCGGTTTCCTTGGTACGTCTTGTCGAAGCAGAGATCGTGTTCCCCTTATTCCGGGATTCCCATCAATACAGACGTGGGTAACCCAACCGCGCCATTGATTGCGGCACTTGGGAGATAAGTGAGTTTTACCAGGCCGGTGGGGACGCATGGTTCTGTCCGCCCATATATAAGGGGATAAGGATCCACCTTTTTACCTACGCCTTCTTCCTCCTTTGCTTATCCATCTCCGCGCACTCGAGCTCCAGTGTCCAAGTCTGCACATCTCACCTCAACCTTCTCCAACCATGTCCGGAGCGGGAGGCAAGTGGATGGCCTCCTCCGTTACGGAGGGGCACATCAATAAGCTGCGCAGCGTCGGATATTTGTCCGGTGATATCGCGCACCGGCTCCCCCACGAGGGGCAGCTCATCCCCACCCCCGGGCCCCATGAGAGGGTGGTATTCCTTCCCCATTTCCTCCGCGGACTGGGCTTTCCACTCCACCCCTTCGTCTGGGGGCTCATGTTCTATTATGGCCTGGATTTCCATGATCTGGCCCCGAATTTCATCCTCAACATCTCGGCGTTTATCGTCGTGTGCGAGGCCTTCCTCTGCCTCCAGCCCCACTTCGGCTTGTGGCTCAAGACCTTAAATGTCAAGCCGAAGGTTGTGAAGGGCAGCCAAGCGGAGTGCGGAGGCGCCATGGTGGGCAAGATGCCCAACGTCACATGGCTCGAAGGCGCCTTCGTGGAAACCATCAAATGGTGGCAATCGGGGTGGTTCTACATCACCGAGCCGCGTGACCCTGAATGGGCAGCGGCCCCCAAATTCAGATCTGGCACCCCCACATGGCTCACCTCCTGGAAAGAGAAGGGCCTGACATGGGGCGATTCGGAAGAGCTGACCGGACTCCAAGCCTGCGTCCAAAAGCTAGTGAACAAGAAGCTCAAGCTTGTCAACGTAGTCCAGGTCATGCTCATCCGCCGAATTCTCCCGTGCCAACAATGGGCTTTCAATTTGTGGGAGTTCGATCTGGCGTAGCACCAGACCTTGAACAGGCTCTTCGACACTACGTACGAAGAGGCTTGGAAGGTGTTGTTCAAGGGCGCCGAGGCCCCCGCATCCGCTACTGAAGATCGCGGATTCAGCTCGCAGCGTCCAGCTGATGAGGTAAGCCATGTTATCCTTTATGGGACACTTGCTTTTCATAGTTTGACTCTATGTGGGATCTAAACTCCCTCTCCTTTGACAGGACTGGCTGAAGAAGGCCGGGCAGACTAACTGTCCGGCTCCTTTGCCAGAAGACCCAGCGGACGCCCGCTTAACGGGGCTGCTAGTTCCAGCACCTCACGTGGTGCCGGATAAGAAGGCCAAGAAGAAGGCCGCGGGAACTCGAAAGAGTTCCCGGCGCCAGGTGTTATCGGATTCATCATCCGATGACTCCGAGGCGGACTCCTCCCGCGAAGACGAGGAGGATAAGAAAGAAGCTTCTTCCCCAACGGGGGAAGGGAATAAAAGGAAGGCCTCCCCAACTGGGGAGGCCGGAGGGTCCAAGAAGGGAAGGACCCTTCCTCCGGACTATTCTGCCAACGCCGGTGGCGGCGACGAGGATTGGCCTTCAAGGGCCAAGCCCCTGGCGAGATCGTAAGTATCCGGACTCCCGAATAGCTCATAAATTATCTTTTCGTCGCATGGTGTCTTTCTAATGCCGCATACAACCCTGTAGTCCGCCCAAGGACGATCTTCCCGCTTCGTCGAGCGGGTCCTTGGGTACGTCGGATGTGGATAGCACTTCACTTCCGACCGCCTCCTCCCCCCATGACGACGCCGAGGTGGGATGCCGGAAAGGGACCCACCAGGAGGAGGGGGCCCCGGAGGTGCCGCAGGGCAACCTCCCGGACTTTGGACCGGACTCCGCACCGGAACCTGCAGTGGTTCCTGAGTCCGGCGGGCGGCCCCTTCGTAAGAAGGGAAAGACTGTGACGCCGGCGGTCTCCGTCCAACCGGAGGCGCCGGATAACTTGCTGGAGGCGCTCAACGGCGCTTCCATCAAAGAGGTGTTGGAGAACGTTGCAGAAAACAAAAATTTTCCTGCGGTTTCACCAAGATCCATCTATGAGTTCATCTAGCAACGAGTGATTAGATGCATCTACATACCTTGTAGATCGCGAGCGGAAGCGTTCAAGGAACGGGGATGATGTAGTCGAACACGACGTGATTCAAATCACCGATGATCTTAGCACCGAACGGACGGTGCCTCCGCGTTCAACACACGTACGGAACAGCCACGTCTCCTCCTTCTTGATCCAGCAAGGGGGGAGGATAGGTTGAGGGAGATGGCACCAGCAGCAGCACGACGGCGTGGTGTTGATGGAGCTGCAGTACTCCGGCAGGGCTACGCCAAGCACTATGGAGGAGGAGGAGGTGTTGGAGAGGGAGAAGGAGGCAACCAAAGGCCAAGGTGTTCAGGTATGAAGTCCCTCCTCTCCCCCACTATATATAGGAGGGCCAAGGGGGGTTGGTGCGCAGCCTAGGAGATCCAATCTCCTATGGCCGGCGGCCAAGGGGAGGTTTCCCTCCCCCCCAAGGCACCTAGGAGGTGCCTTCCCCTCCTAGGACTCTTCCCCCCTCAAACCCTAGGCGCATGGGCCTATGTGGGGCTGGTGCCCTTGGCCCATGTAGGCCAAGGCGCACCCCCTACAGCCCATGTGGCCCCCCGGGACAGGTGGACCCACCCGGTGGACCCCCGGGACCCTTCCGGTGGTCCCGGTACAATACCGATAACCCCGAAACTTGTCCCGATGCCCGAAACAGGACTTCCCATATATAAATCTTTACCTCCGGACCATTCCGGACTCCTCGTGACGTCCGGGATCCCATCCGGGACTCCGAACAACATTCGGGTTACTGCATATACATATCCCTACAACCCTAGCGTCACTGAACCTTAAGTGTGTAGACCCTACGGGTTCGGGAGACATGTAGACATGACCGAGATCGCTCTCCGGTCAATAACCAACAGCGGGATCTGGATACCCACGTTGGCTCCCACATGCTCCACGATGATCTCATCGGATGAACCACGATGTCGAGGATTTAATCAACCCCGTATGCAATTCCCTTTGTCAATCGATATGTTACTTGCCCGAGATCCGATCGTCGGTATCCCAATACCTCGTTCAATCTCGTTACCGGCAAGTCACTTTACTCGTACCGTAATGCATGATCCCGTGACCAGACACTTGGTCACTTTGAGCTCATTATGATGATGCATTACTGAGTGGGCCCAGTGATACCTCTCCGTTATCCGGAGTGACAAATCCCAGTCTCGATCCGTGTCAACCCAACAGACACTTTCGGAGATACTTGTAATGCACCTTTATAGTCACCCAGTTACGTTGTGACATTTGATACACCCAAAGCACTCCTACGGTATCCGGGAGTTACACGATCTCATGGTCAAAGGGAAAGATACTTGACATTAGAAAAGCTCTAGCAAACGAACTACACGATCTTTGTACTATGCTTAGGATTGGGTCTTGTCCATCACATCATTCTCCTAATGATGTGATCTCGTTATCAATGACATCCAATGTCCATAGCCAGGAAATCATGACTATCTGTTGATCAACGAACTAGTCAACTAGAGGCTTACTAGGGACATATTATGGTCTATGTATTCACACGTGTATTACGATTTCCGGATAATACAGTTATAGCATGAATAAAGACAATTATCATGAACAAAGAAATATAATAATAATGCTTTTATTATTGCCTCTAGGGCATATTTCCAACAGTCTCCCACTTGCACTAGAGTCAATAATCTAGTTACATTGTGATGAATCGAACACCCATGGAATTCTGGTGTTGATCATGTTTTGCCCTAGGGAGAGGTTTAGTCAACGGATCTGCTATATTCAGGTCCGTATGTACTTTACAAATCTCTATGTCTCCATCTTGAACATTTTCACGAATGGAGTTGAAGCGACGCTTGATGTGCCTTGTCTTCTTGTGAAACCTGGGCTCCTTGGCAAGTGCAATAGCTCCAGTGTTGTCACAAAAGAGTTTGATTGGCCCCGACGCATTGGGTATGACTCCTAGGTTGGCGATGAACTCCTTCACCCATATTGCTTCATGTGCTGCCTCCGAGGCTGCCATGTACTCCGCTTCACATGTAGATCCCGCCACGACGCTGTGTTTGCAGCTGCACCAGCTCACTGCTCCACCATTCAACATATACACGTATCCGGTTTGTGACTTAGAGTCATCCAGATCTGTGTCGAAGCTAGCCTCGACGTAACCTTTTACGACGAGCTCTTCGTCACCTCCATAAACGAGAAACATTTCCTTAGTCCTTTTCAGGTACTTCAGGATATTCTTGACCGTTGTCGAGTGTTCCTTGCCGGGATTATTTTGGTACCTCCCTACCAAACTTACGGCAAGGTTTACATCAGGTCTGGTACACAACATGGCATACATAATAGAACCTATGGCTGATACATAGGGGATGACGCTCATCTCTTCTATATCTTCTGCCGTGGTCGGACATTGAGCTGAGCTCAATTTCACACCTTGCAAAACAGGCAAGAATCCTTTCTTGGACTGATCCATTTTGAACTTCTTCAAAATCTTATCAAGATATGTGCTTTGTGAAAGACCTATGAGGCGTCTCGATCTATCCCTATAGATTTTGATGCCTAATATATAAGCAGCTTCTCCAAGGTCCTTCATTGAAAAACTCTTATTCAAGTAGGCCTTAATGTTGTCCAAAAGTTCTATATCATTTCCCATCAAAAGTATGTCATCTACATATAGTATGAGAAATGCTATAGAGCTCCCACTCACTTTCTTGTAAACACAGGCTTCTCCATAAGTCTGTGTAAACCCAAACGCTTTGATCATCTCATCAAAACGAATGTTCCAACTCCGAGATGCTTGCACCAGCCCATAAATCGAGCGTTGGAGCCTGCACACCTTGTCAGCATTTTTAGGATTGACAAAACCTTCCGGCTGCATCATATACAATTCTTCCTTAAGGAAACCATTAAGGAATGCCGTTTTGACGTCCATTTGCCAAATTTCATAATCATAAAATGCGGCAATTGCTAACATGATTTGGACGGACTTCAGCTTCGCTACCGGTGAGAAAGTCTCATCGTAGTCAACCCCTTGAACTTGTCGATAACCCTTAGCGACAAGCCTAGCTTTATAGATGGTCACATTACCATCCGCGTCTGTCTTCTTCTTAAAGATCCATTTATTTTCTATGGCTCGCCGTTCTACGGGCAAGTCAGTCAAAGTCCATACTTCATTTTCATACATGGATCCTATCTCGGATTTCATGGCTTCTAGCCATTTGTCGGAATCCGGGCCCGCCATCGCTTCTTCATAGTTCGAAGGTTCACTGTTGTCTAACAACATGATTTCCAAGACAGGGTTGCCGTACCACTATGGTGCGGAACGTGTCCTTGTGGACCTTCGAATTTCAGTAGGAGCTTGATTAGAAGTATCTTGATCATTATTATTAACTTCCTCTCTAGCCGGTGCAGGCACCTCAGGAACATTTTCTTGAGTTGTGCCATTTTCCGGTTCAAGAGGTAATACTTCATCAAGCTCTACTTTCCTCCCACTTACTTCTCTCAAGAGAAACTCTTTCTCCAGAAAGGACCCATTCTTGGCAACAAAGATCTTGCCTTCGGATCTGAGGTAGAAGATATACCCAATAGTTTCTTTAGGGTATCCTATGAAGACGCATTTTTCCGATTTGGGTTCGAGCTTTTCAGGTTGAAGTTTCCTGACATAAGCATCGCATCCCCAAACTTTTAGAAACGACAGCTTAGGTTTCTTCCCAAACCATAATTCATACGGTGTCGTCTCAACGGATTTCGACGGTGCCCTATTTAAAGTGAATGCGGCAGTCTCTAAAGCATAGCCCCAAAAAGATAGTGGTAAATCGGCAAGAGACATCATAGATCGTACCATATCTAATAGAGTGCGATTACGACATTCGGACACACCATTACGCTGAGGTGTTCCAGGCGGCGTGAGTTGTGAAACTATTCCACATTTTCTTAAGTGTGTACCAAACTCGTGACTCAAGTATTCTCCTCCACGATCTGATCGTAGAAACTTGATTTTCCTGTCACGTTGATTTTCAACCTCACTCTGAAATTCCTTGAACTTTTCAAAGGTTTCAGACTTGTGTTTCATTAAGTAGACATACCCATATCTACTCAAGTCATCAGTGAGGGTGAGAACATAACGATAGCCACCGCGAGCCTCAACACTCATTGGACCGCACACATCAGTATGTATGATTTCCAATAAGTTGGTTGCTCGCTCCATTATTCCTGAGAACGGAGTCTTGGTCATTTTTCCCATGAGGCATGGTTCGCACGTGTCAAATGATTCATAATCAAGAGACTCTAAAAGTCCATCTGCATGGAGCTTCTTCATGCGTTTGACACCTATGTGACCAAGGCGGCAGTGCCACAAGTATGTGGGACTATCGTTATCAACTTTACATCTTTTGGTACTCACACTATGAACATGTGTAGTAATACGCTCGAGATTCATTAAGAATAAACCATTGACTATCGGAGCATGACCATAAAACATATCTCTCATATAAATAGAACAACCATTATTCTCAGATTTAAATGAGTAGCCATCTCATATTAAACGAGATCCTGATACAATGTTCATGCTCAAACTTGGCACTAAATAACAATTATTGAGGTTTATAACTAATCCCGTAGGTAAATGTAGAGGTAGCGTGCCGACGGCGATCACATCGACCTTGGAACCATTCCCGACGCGCATCGTCACCTTGTCCCTCTCCAGTTTTCGTTTATTCCGCAGCTCCTGCGGTGAGTTACAAATATGAGCAACGGCACCGGTATCAAATACCCAGGAGTTACTACGAGTACTGGTAAGGTACACATCAATTACATGTATATCAAATATACCTTTGGTTTTGCCGGCCTTCTTGTCCGCTAAGTATTTGGGGCAGTTCCGCTTCCAGTGATCACTTTCCTTGCAATAAAAGCACTCAGTCTCGGGCTTGGGTCCATTCTTTGGCTTCTTCCTGGCAGCTTGCTTGCTGGGCACGGCAACTACCTTGCCGTCCTTCTTGAAGTTCTTTTTACCCTTGCCCTTCTTGAACTTAGTGGTTTTATTGACCATCAACACTTGATGTTCCTTCTTGACTTCTACCTCTGCTGATTTCAGCATAGCAAATACTTCAGGAATGGTCTTTTCCATCCCCTGCATATTGAAGTTCATCACAAAGCTCTTGTAGCTTGGTGGAAGCGACTGGAGGATTCTTTCAATGACCGCATCATCCGGGAGATTAACTCCCAGCTGAGTCAAGCGGTTATGTAACCCAGACATAGTGAGTATGTGCTCACTGACAGAACTATTTTCCTCCATCTTACAACTGAATAATTTGTCGGAGACTTCATATCTCTCGACCCGGGCATGAGCTTGGAAAACCATTTTCAGCTCTTCAAACATCTCATATGCTCCATGTCTCTCAAAACGCTTTTGGAGCCCCGGCTCTAGGCTGTAAAGCATGCCGCACTGAACGAGGGAGTAGTCATCGGAACTTGCCTGCCAAGCGTTCATAACGTCTTGTTCTGCAGGGAGAACAGGTGCGTCACCCAGCAGTGCTTGTAGGACATAATCTTTCTTGGCAGCTATGAGGATGATCCTCAGGTTCCGGACCCAGTCCGTATAGTTGCTGCCATCGTCTTTCAGCTTGGTTTTCTCTAGAAACACGTTGAAGTTGAGGACTACGTTGGCCATTTGATCTACAAGACATATTGTAAAATATTTAGACTAAGTTCATGATAATTAAGTTCATCTAATCAAATTATAATGAACTCCCACTCAGATTTGACATCCCTTTGGTCATCTAAGTGTTACACGATCCGAGTCGACTAGGCCGTGTCCGATCATCACGTGAGACGGACTAGTCATCGTCGGTGAACATTCTCATGTTGATCGCATCTTCCATACGACTCGTGTTCGACCTTTCGGTCTCCGTGTTCCGAGGCCATGTCTGTACATGCTAGGCTCGTCAAGTTAACCCTAAGTGTTTTCGCTGTGTAAAACTGTCTTACACCCGTTGTATGTGAACGTAAGAATCTATCACACCCGATCATCACGTGGTGCTTCGAAACGACGAACTGTAGCAACGGTGCACAGTTAGGGGAGAACACTTCTTGAAATTTTTGTAAGGGATCATCTTATTTACTACCGTCGTCCTAAGTAAACAAGATGCATAAAACATAATAAACATCACATGCAATTATATAAAGTAATGACATGATATGGCCAATATCATATAGCTCCTTTGATCTTCATCTTCGGGGCTCCATGATCATCTTGTCACCGGCATGACACCATGATCTCCATCATCATGATCTCCATCATCGTGTCTTCATGAAGTTGTCACACCAACGACTACTTCTACTTCTATGACTAACGCATTTAGTAATAAAGTAAAGTAGTTTACATGGCGTTCTTCAATGACACGCAGGTCATACAAAAAATAAAGACAACTCCTATGGCTCCTGCCGGTTGTCATACTCATCGACATGCAAGTCGTGATTCCTATTACAATAGCATGAACATCTCATACATGACATATAGATCATTCATCATTCATCACAACTTTGGCCATATCATATCACAAAGCACTTGCTGCAAAAACAAGTTAGACGTTCTCTAATTGTTGTTGCAAGTTTTACGTGGCTGAAGTAGGGTTCTAGCAAGAACGTTTTCTTACCTACGCAAAGACCACAACGTGATATGCCAATTGCTATTTACCCTTCATAAGGACCCTTTTCATCGAATCCGATCCGACTAAAGTAGGAGAGACAGACACCCGCTGGCCACCTTATGCAACTAGTGCATGTCAGTCGGTGGAACCTGTCTCACGTAAGAGTACGTGTAAGGTCGGTCCGGGCCGCTTCATCCCACGATGCCGCTGAATCAAGATAAGACTAGTAACGGCAAGCATATTGAACAAAATCAATGCCCACAACTACTTTGTGTTCTACTCGTGCAAGAGAACTACGCATAGACCTAGCTCATGATGCCACTATTGGAGAACGTTGCAGAAAACAAAAAATTTCCTGCGGTTTCACCAAGATCCATCTATGAGTTCATCTAGTAACGAGTGATTATATGCATCTACATACCTTGTAGACCGCGAGGGGAAGCGTTCAAGGAACGGGGATGATGTAGTCGATCACGACGTGATTCAAATCACCGATGATCTTAGCACCGAACGGACGGTGCCTCCGCGTTCAACACACGTACGGAACAGCCACGTCTCCTCCTTCTTGATCCAGCAAGGGGGGAGGAGAGGTTGAGGGAGATGGCACCAGCAGCAGCACGACGGCGTGATGTTGATGGAGCTGCAGTACTTCGGCAGGGCTACGCCAAGCACTATGGAGGAGGAGGAGGTGTTGGAGAGGGAGAAGGAGGCAACCAAAGGCCAAGGTGTTCAGGTATGAAGTCCCTCCTCTCCCCCACTATATATAGGAGGGCCAAGGGGGGTTGGTGCGCAGCCTAGGAGATCCAATCTCCTATGGCCGGCGGCCAAGGGGAGGTTTCCCTCCCCCCCAAGGCACCTAGGAGGTGCCTTCCCCTCCTAGGACTCTTCTCCCCTCAAACCCTAGGCGCATGGGCCTATGTGGGGCTGGTGCCCTTGGCCCATGTAGGCCAAGGCGCACCCCCTACAGCCCATGTGGCCCCCCGGGACAGGTGGACCCACCCGGTGGACCCCCGGGACCCTTCCGGTGGTCCCGGTACAATACCGATAACCCCGAAACTTGTCCCAATGCCCGAAACAGGACTTCCCATATATAAATCTTTACCTCCGGACCATTCTGGAACTCCTCATGACGTCCGGGATCCCATCCGGGACTCGGAACAACATTCGGGTTACTGCATATACATATCCCTACAACCATAGCGTCACTGAACCTTAAGTGTGTAGACCCTACGGGTTCGGGAGACATGTAGACATGACCGAGATCGCTCTCCGGTCAATAACCAACAGCGGGATCTGGATACCCATGTTGGCTCCCACATGCTCCACGATGATCTCATCGGATGAACCATGATGTCGAGGATTTAATCAACCCCGTATGCAATTCCCTTTGTCAATCGATATGTTACTTGCCCGAGATCCGATCGTCGGTATCCCAATACCTCGTTCAATCTCGTTACCGGCAAGTCACTTTACTCGTACCGTAATGCATGATCCCGTGACCAGACACTTGGTCACTTTGAGCTCATTATGATGATGCATTACCGAGTGGGCCCAGTGATACCTCTCCGTTATCCAGAGTGACAAATCCCAGTCTCGATCCGTGTCAACCCAACAGACACTTTCGGAGATACCTGTAATGCACCTTTATAGTCACCCAGTTACGTTGTGACGTTTGATACACCCAAAGCACTCCTACGGTATCTGGGAGTTACACGATCTCATGGTCAAAGGAAAAGATACTTGACATTAGAAAAGCTCTAGCAAACGAACTACACGATCTTTGTACTATGCTTAGGATTGGGTCTTGTCCATCACATCATTCTCCTAATGATGTGATCTCGTTATCAATGACATCCAATGTCCATAGCCAGGAAATCATGACTATCTGTTGATCAACGAGCTAGTCAACTAGAGGCTTACTAGGGACATATTATGGTCTATGTATTCACGCGTGTATTACGATTTCCGGATAATACAGTTATAGCATGAATAAAGACAATTATCATGAACAAAGAAATATAATAATAATGCTTTTATTATTGCCTCTAGGGCATATTTCCAACAAGAGGAACACCGCACTGTCATGAGTGCGGTGATTCAGAAGGTTCAGCTCGCCAAGAGCGGGCTGACCGAAGCCTGCAGCAGCCTTCTAACAGGCTTTGAGGTAAGAGTTTTAAGATATGTAAAATAGTACCGCATAGATAGTAGCCCCTGATGCTCAGTTCGGTGTTCGGAAAGAAAAGCCGAACTGAGGATCTAAAAAGATATACGCAGGAGTCTAACAAAAATATGTCAATATGGGAATGCAGGTTGCGCTGCTGACCTCTGCCGCACTGACTGCAGAGGTCAATGCATTGAAGGAGAGCCTCGAGCGGTCCGAGAACGAGCTCGGCCTTGCCAAGAAGCAGCTCGAGGACAAGGAAGGTAAGTAATACCTTATGAAAGCAGTACCTTATAGAAAAGGATTTGGTTGCAAAAAATGACAGGAATAAAGTGGATATTGCAGGGGCCACAAACAAGGTGGCGACCCTGAAGGAGGCGGTGCCCAAGGCTGAAAGCAGTGCGGCCTTGGAGCGCACCGAGCGAGAGAAGTAAGAGGTGCGGGTGGCGGAGGTACGGCAAGAGCTCCAGGCTCTCGTGGAAAAACACGAGAGTTTGGAACGTGACTCGAAGACTCGGGAGTCCGAGCTTGCGTCGGCTTTTGAGAGTGCCAAAGCCGCTAAGGCCGAAGCCCACAAGGCCCTCCGGGAGATTGAGGCATTAAAGAAAATAGCGGCGGGTAAGGCATTCTCCATGCAAAGCAAGCATGTAAAAGTGAATTACCTGTTACTTACCCGAATTCGGAGCTCCCCAGGAGCATTCGCAGATCTGCCCCGTAGCGTGTCCGATGCTGCCACTTTCTATAGAGCCGAGGAGGGGAGCTCGACGGAGAAGGTGTTCTGGTCTCAGTATGCTGAGGCCGGACATCCGGTGCCCCTTAGCGACCAGGTAAAGCAGCTGGTCGAGCTCCACAAGGTGGCCGAACAGGCCATGAAGGGCCTCATAGTTCGGCTGTGGCCCAACGAGGCCATGCCTGGGAGCTACTTCGGCCTGATGCGGCGGCTGGTGGACGCGTGTTCGTGGGTTGAAGTCATCAAGCGCTCCGCCTGCATTGAAGGTGCCCGTCGGGCCCTTGCCCGTGCTAAGGTGCACTGGGGCAAGATGGACGCTGCGAAGCTTGTGACGGACGCACCACCGCCGGGCAAGGAGTATCGCACGTCCGAAATGTATTATAAGGGTGTCCTGAAGGGTGCCCGCATTATTGCGGGCGAGTGCTCCAATGATGTAATATTTGAGTAGACTCACATTTTGTTATCCTGTGTGCTGGAAACTTTGTTCATATGCGCTAAGCAACGCTTGTTAATTTAAAATATTACCTTCTGTGCGGCCGTTTATCAAATCTGAGAGATGGCAAGTCGTCAGCTTCAGCCCCCATGCCACGAGTGCTGGGGTGTTCGAGATAAACTTGAGCACTCTTGTTCCCATTTTTGGGTCCATCTAGGGAGGCGCCCAACACGACGAACGAGGCAACCGGACTTATAATGCTTGAACACTCTCATTTAGCCATAGAATTCTATAATTTTAAATTTCGGCGAAGCCCCTAGTGTTCGGAAGTCCGAATTCGGGGCGCTATCCACGCCTGGGCCAGACAAAGCTGGTTCCTCGCTCTAAGCGGCATAAGTCTTTAGGGACTCGAAAAAACCTCTCGAACAGGGACCGGCTCTCGCCCCATCATGACGGTCAGTTTTAGCTTTCTCCACTGAGGTGCTCGCCCAGCTCAACTGGGGCACAATCGCAGTGGTTCTCCCAGCGCTACCTTAGCCGATATAACGGAACGTAAGGTACCAAAACATGGGAGCCGGGCAAACCCAGCTATTGACCCAAGACATGATTCGGAGCTGATGCATATAATGCTATAAGTTCAGGGTGCCGCACTTGTGAAAGTGTTCGGACTTATCACACCATAATGTGGGGAACTTAAGCCCCTGGTGTATTTGGCCGTACCAAAGCGTACAGATGCAACATGTCATAATTGAACATATATATAAAAAGGAATGCAATGTTAGGCAAAAAGCGATGCATTGTTTATTTAAAAGGTACTGCCATGAATGCAGAATGATACAAATAGTGCGATAAGCAAGGGATGGAACTATTTAACATGTCCCCCTCCAGGGATAGGCTGCGGAATGGTGCATAAAACATGTATAATGCTCGTAATGGAGACCACCTGGATACTCGGCAAGGACTTTCTTCTTCCCTGGCTGTTGCATCGTGAGTTTGGCGGGTCTACTACCGGACAGGGCCTCTAGTAAACGGAGTCCTGAGGATAAGAAACAAAGAAAAAAAGAAAAAAAGAATGACACATTTGGGATCCCCTGGTGTGGTTGAGCCGCACTCTGGGCATGTCGTGGTCGTGCCCCTCCCCCTATGCCCATGGTATCTCCAGAGCGTAGTGATGTACGCGTGGCACTGGTCTCGCAATTTTGCAAGGGCTGGGGTTGGGGCCGCATTGCTACGCATGCTCGGAACGTGCCAGGTGGTCATGTTGTAGGTTACTCCGGGCGCGCTTGACGGTGTCCAGTCGCTTAACGGCCGGACTCGAGAATTGCCTTAAGAGGTTGTTCCGCACCTCCTCTGCGAGAGCCGCTGTATGTTCCTCCGTTCGGAGAGAGCGTTCCATGTTTCTGTTGACCGTGATGACTCCTCGAGGGCCTGGCATCTTGAGCTTGAGATATGCGTAGTGCGGCACCGCATTGAACTTTGCAAATGCAGTTCGTCCGAGCAGTGCATGATAGCCGCTGCGGAACGGGACTATGTCGAAGATTAACTCCTCGCTTCGGAAGTTATCCGGGGATCCGAAGACCACTTCCCGTGTCACTGAGCCTGTACAATTGACCTCTACACCTGGTATGACGCCTTTGAAGGTCGTCTTTGTGGGTTTAATCCTTGAGGGGTCTATGCCCATCTTGCGCACTATATCCTGGTAAAGCAGGTTCAGGCTGCTGCCGCCGTCCATCAGGAATCTAGTGAGGTGAAACCCGTCGACGATTGGGTCTAGAACCATAGCGGCGAATCCGCCATGGCGGATGCTGGTGGGGTGGTCCCTTCGATCAAAAGTGATCGGGCAGGAGGACCATGGATTGAACTTTGGGGCGACTGGCTCCATCGCATATACGTCCCTGAGTGCACGCTTCCGCTCCCTTTTGGGTATGTGGGTTGCGTATATCATGTTCACCATCCGCACTTGTGGGGGGAAACCCTTCTGTCCTCTATTGTTCAGCGGCCGGGTCTCTTCCTCGTCATCGCTATGCAGCCCCTTGTCATTGTTTTTGGCAATTAACTTGCCTGCCTGCTTGAATACCCAACAATCCATGTTGGTGTGATTAGCTGGCTTTTCGGGGGTGCCGTGTATCTGGTACGAGCGGTCGAGTATTCGGTCCAAGTTGGACGGACCCGGAGTAGTTCTTTCGAATGGCTTTTTCCGCTGACCGGGTTTGGAGCCTCTGAATCCGGCGTTGACTGCCGTATCCTCGGTATTATCACCGTTAATGCGGCGTTTGTGCTTGTTGCGACGCGACCTGCCATTACGGTCCTTGTTGTCCGGACTGCCAGAATTTTTGTTGAGGTTGTTACTGCAGGCTAGCCAGCTGTCCTCTCCCGCGCAAAAGCGGGTCATGAGTGATGTTAGGGCTGCCATGGATTTCGGCTTTTCCTGTCCTAGGTGCCGGGCAAGCCACTCGTCGCGGATGTTATGCTTGAAGGCTGCAAGGGCCTCTGCATCCGGACAGTCAACGATTTGATTTTTCTTGGTTAGGAACCGTGTCCAGAATTGTCTGGCCGATTCGTCTGGCTGCTGAATTATGTGGCTTAGGTCATCAGTGTCTGGTGGTCACACATATGTGCCCTGGATGTTATCAAGGAATGCGGCTTCCAGGTCCTCCCAACACCCAATTGATTCTGCTGGCAAGCTATTAAGCCAATGCCGAGCTGGTCCTTTAAGCTTGAGCGGGAGGTATTTGATGGCGTGAAGATCATCACCGCGGGCCATGTGGATATGAAGGAGATAGTCTTTGATCCAAACCGCGGGGCCTGTTGTGCCATCGTAGGATTCAATGTTCATGGGTTTGAACCCTTCGGGGATTTGATGATCCATTACTTCATCTGTGAAGCATAGTGGGTGTGCGGCGCCTCTATATTGGGCTATATCACGACGTAGCTCAAGCGAGCTTTGTCTATTGTGTTTGGCCCGGCCGGAGTTGCTATATCCAGCGTGACGGTCATTGTCGCGTATCGTGGGGCGCCCACGCGATCCGTAGATCGATCTTGATTGTCTTGCCTTGTCCTCCAATATGTCTCGCAAGTCCGGCGCATTCCCTCGTGGCTTTGTACTTTTCGAGCGATGCCGGGGTACGGCTTTAGTGGAGGGCCTGGAGGCCTCTCTATCGCGGCCACGAGGTGGGCGGTCGGACGTATTGTGTGCTGGTGATGTGGGTTTGTATGCTTCCTCCTCTAATCGGGGCAGCAGCTTGCGTTTGGGGTAGCTTTTGGAGGGGCGTTTGAGTTTGTACTCTTCAGCTGCAAGGACTTTGGTCCATCTGTCGGCTAGCAGATCTTGGTCAGCTCTGAGCTGTTGCTGCTTTTTCTTGAGGCTATTTGCCGTGGCCATAAGCCTGCGTTCAAAACGCTCTTGTTCGACGAGATCCTCTGGCACGGCGAAATCGTCGTTGTCGAGGCTTGCCTCGTCTTCGGAGGGAGGCATATAGTTGTCGTCCTCCACCTCTCTGTCGGCTGCTCTCTCATGAGGGTTGGCTCCTTCGTCCTCCTGCACTGAATCCTGCTGGAGGGGGTTATCTTCGGCACTGTCCAGCGTGTTGTTATCTCCGATGCCGGATTCGCCATTTTTTCTTTGGCAGGATTTAGAGCGGCGCCGCTGACGCCGGCGCTTGGGTTGCTTCTTGGAGGGGTCATCCTCCGTTTGTTCCTCGCCATCCCCCGCTTTGGGGGTGTCCACCATGTATATGTCATATGACAAGGTGGCTTTCCAGTCCCCTATAGGTGCTGGTTCTTGGTCGTCTCCTTCATCGGCGTCCATACCGTCGATGTCTTCGGAGTCAAAGTCGAGCATGTCGGTTAAATCGTCGACAGTGGCTACAGAGTGGGTGGTGGGTGGGTTTCGAATTTCTTCGTCGTCCGTATCCCAACTTTGCTGACCATAGTCCGGCCAGGGCTCTCCTGACAAAGAGAGAGACTTTAGTGAGTTCAGGATATCGCCAAAGGGCGAGTGCTGAAAGACGTCCGCGGCGGTGAACTCCATGATCGGAGCCAAATCAGGTTCGATCGGAAGGGGTGCGGTGGATTCGGAGTCCGGAACGGAGTCCGGCACCTTGGAGTCACGAGCCTTGCAAAGGACTAGGCTGGTATTCGGCTCTATCACCGTGGAGATTGCGGCTCCTGGGGCGACATCCAACCGTCCGTCCCCGGTTAGCACAGTCGGCTCCGAGCTAATGGTCGGAGCGGGTTCCTAAGCGGCACTCTGGGCACTGTCCGGTGGCAGAGCTAGGTCATGCCCATCGAGACAGTGCGGCGCGCTCGGCCGTGGTTCGAATCCGTCGAAGATCAAGTCTCCGCGGATGTCGGCTGTGAAATTCAAACTTCCAAATCTGACCTGATGGCCAGGGGCGTAGCTTTCGATCTGCTCCAGATGGCCAAGCGAATTGGCCCGCAGTGCAAAGCCGCCGAATACAAAGATCTGTCCGGGGAGAAAAGTCTCACCCTGGACCGCGCCGTAGTTGATGATCGAAGAAGCCATCGGGCCTAAAGGCGACGACACAGAGGAACTCTCAATGAAAGCACCAATGTCGGTGTCAAAACCGGCGGATCTCGGGTAGGGGGTCCCGAACTGTGCGTCTAGGCGGATGGTAACAGGAGAGAAGGGACACGATGTTTTATCCAGGTTCGGGCCCTCTCGATGGAGGTAAAACCCTACGTCCTACTTGATTAATATTGATGATATGGGTAGTACAAGAGTGGATCTACCACGAGATCAAGGAGGTTAAACCCTAGAAGCTAGCCTATGGTATGATTGTTGTTCGTCCTATGGACTAAAACCCTCCGGTTTATATAGACACCGGAGAGGCTAGGGTTACACAGAGTCGGTTACAATGGTAGGAGATCTACATATCCGTATCGCCAAGCTTGCCTTCCACGCCAAGGAAAGTCCCATCCGGACACGGGACGAAGTCTTCAATCTTGTATCTTCATAGTCTTGGAGTCCGGTCAATGATGATAGTTTGGCTATCCGGACACCCCCTAGTCCAGGACTCCCTCATCCTCTCTTATCTCCGTGCTTGGTCGACGCTACGTACTATACGTATAGAGAGGACTCGACACGCTAGCTAGCTAGCTAGTAAGCAAATGAAGGAAACCATTAAGTACAGAAGATCGTCATGAACATATATAGAGAGAAGTGATCGACCTCTCCTTCTCCGAGAGATTGGTCGAACAACAAGTTTTCGTATATCTATCCGACTCTACTAGCTACATATATACAATATAAGATCTATTACAATCCTTAAAGTCTGAAGTCAAGTGACACATGGTATTCTCCGGCTTTGTTGATGACGTGGTCAAGAAATAATCCCACCAATTCCTCTTGAATTGCTTTTATGCGATCATGTGGTAGGAGCTCATCCCGTAGCTGCCAGATCTAAATCGAAGAAGAGGGTCAATACATGTGTATGAATGAAACTCAACACAAATGATGGTACTAAAATAGAATTGTGAATATTTTTGCTTACGCACTTGATATTGTTTTTTAGTGTAGCCCCGCTTATTCTTGGTCATCTCATTGTAGATGAACTCGCAAACGTAGAATCCATAGAAATTATTTCCTTGTTCCTGCCACAAGCACTTTACAAGAAATAGAGGTCAATCAAACTGATAAGCAATCATGCTAAATGCTATTGATGAAACTAGCTACAATCAATGGGAGATGCGCAAAACTAGGTAGTAGTACTTACTTTCGGTTGTTTAAATGTCAGCTCCGTCAGCAGTCCCGGAGAAATTGCGGTGAACTTTTTCCAAACTCTGCCAGACAAAGAAAATAATTACTTGATATCATGAAATGAACAAAGTTGCCGATATGGTGCGATAATGATGGATTGAACTTACTTCTGGAGCATTCCAGTCATGTCCGCATAGTCCTCGGGATCTTTTCGTCTCGAGTCTAAGACGGTTACTTCTCCCTTCTCAAGCTTAATCACTAGGAGAATAAAGTGGAAGCTGCGCATGCATGCACAACTCATCAGTTACATGACTATAACCTCGAGTAATAAGGGAAACTGAATATGCACAAGACAGTAACACTCACCTGAAGTTGTAAGGAAAGAGTATTTTATCTTCTTTGATTTTTGAGCAACGATCTGAGCAAGTTGTCCTCGGTCTCTTCGGCTTTTTTTACTGTGTATTCATGTATGACATTTGGGTTAATGAACCCAGTGTCATAGATTTGTGCTTTTCTGCATTCGATGATCTTCAATCTGCATAATATAGTGAGGATAATTATATATACATGCAATGAAAGAGCTGAGCTATATATAGAGAGACTTAATTACAGAAAGTAGTACTTACAGACAGTAGCAAGCCAGAAGTGATTTGTCGAGGGCCTTTTGACTGTAGAACTGGAAAAACTCGTCAAAATCAACAGTTAACAGTTCTTGGCCAATGAAGTCGTGGTCCTCTTTAATCAGCATCGACAAAGCATCCTTCCCAGACTCTCTACAGGTTTTCATGTACCAGTCATGGAATCTTCGCATCATCGTTGTTAGAGCAAGAGTATCTTTGACGAGAGACTTCCCTTAATGGTATTTGAATTCCTCCACCTCCATTGTTTCAAATTCAAAATTGTCGGGCAGGTAATCATCAATAATGAAACCGGGCAGCAGCGGCTGATTTGCGACGATATCACTAGACACCTTGAGCGGGGGGAATGATTGGTTCTCCTGTTCTCCGAGCTGGGGAATTTTCTTCCCACTTCTTTGTTCTTTTAACCTTTTATCAGTTGAAGTAGTTCCCGACTGGCGCGCTTCTTGCACTGCCTTTTTAAGACAGTGGAGATGGTTGTTATCTGGCGAACGCGGTGGTGCTCGCTTCAGGGCATTGAGAGTGCGCTTCGCTTTCACTGGATCTATCTTCTCCTCCGGAGGTGGATGTTTCTCAGCTCTTTTCGTTTCAAAGAAGTCCTTCACTTGGGTTTGAACAATGTGCTCGTTTTCCTCCACGGTCATCTCGTATGGTAACCTGTCTAGAGGCTTGAGAGACGATGGACCGTATTTGTATTGCCTCCCGCCTCTGGCTGTACTACTAGACGCCGGAGCAGCCGGAGCACCTGTGGCTGTCCTCTTTCGTTGCTTAAGAGGCGGAGTAGCCAGAGGCGGACTGCTACGACACACCGAAGCAGCCAGAGCGGCGGCGTCTGTGTTCCTCCGTCGCTTACGAGGCGGCGAAGGAGGAGGCGGGCTGCTCGGACACGCCAGAGCAGGTGGAGAAGGAGGCAGAGTACTGCCTCCCTCACATGCCGGAGCAGGTGGAGAAGGAGGCAGAGTACTGCCTCCCTCACATGCCGGAGCAGGAGGTGGAGTGCCCTGATCACTCGCCGGAGGAGGAGGAGGAGGCGGAGGAGGTGGAGTGCCCAGCTAACTCACCGGAGCCCTGAAGTTCAGAAGGTTGATGTGCTCCTTCCACCATAGACACGGAGTATTCATAGCAAGACCCAACCGAGTCTCCCCATCACCTGTAGGGTGGTCAAGCTGGAGCTCCTCAAATCTCTCCGTTATTTTGTCCACCATCACAACAGCATAGCCTTGTGGAATCGGACGATAGTGAAAAGTTGCTCCGGGTGAAGGAGGGTACATAGAGCCGACAGTCGCCTTGACTTTGAGCTGAAGCCATTGCGTCATAAGGTGGCACTGGTGTGAATCCGTGATAAAATCCATGGGGTAGCTAGGACCCGTCAAGTCAGGCTGCTGAATGAGCTTGGTGGAAGCCATGCTGCTTCTCTGCTGAGATGGCGGGGTAGCTTCTGGGGTAGCTTCTTGGGCAAGATCTCGCAGTTGCTGGTTCTCAACATATTGTCATTCCTCTAGCTTTCATACCCTTGCCTTAAGCTGCTGTAGTTCGCTCTGCTCCACTTTCCTCCTCCTCTCTTGGGTTTTGTAACTGCCTATGTCGGGAAACCCAACCTTCCACGCAACAGAGCTTGGCGTGCCTCGTGTTCGTCCAGGGTGCTCAGGATTCCCGAGGGCCCTTGTGAGCTCGTCGTTCTCTCTGTCGGGAACGAATGTCCCTTCCTGCACTTCCTTGATAGCTCTCCGAAGCTTCGTGATAGGTGTTGCAAGTTGCTCGTCCGTCCATTAGCACTTCCCTGTTTTAGGGTCCAAAGTTCCACCAACCCCGAAGAACCAAGTCCTTGAACGGTCAAGCTAGTGCAATGTCTCTGGTTCGAGCCCTTTAGCAATCAGGTCCTGCTCAGCCTTGTCCCACAACGGTCGGCTTTGAGGTAGCCACCTGACCCCGTGCGATGGTGATGCTCCTTCTTTGCAGCATTTATCTTGTTAATCGCTGACATCTTCTTACTCCTCTCTGATGTCTTGTTGGCCACAAATGTGGTCTAGTGATCTCTTATCTTCTCAAATTGGCCGGTGAATTCTAGAGTCTTCCCTTTGCCGATGTACGTTGCTTTCAACTCATTCTTCCACCTCCTGAATAGATCTGCCATCTTCTTGAGAGCATGAGACTTGATAAATGGATCTATAACTGGCTTCTCTGGATCCTCCTCTTCTGGTAGGGTGAAATTTACCTTCAGCGCGGTCCAAAGATCAGCTTTCTGTCTATCTTCGACAAAAGAAACTTGAAGCTCTTCCTTCTTAGGCTGATTCCATAGCTCAATGCTGATCGGGATCATGTCCCTAACAAGAACCCCGCACTGAGCAGAAAATGCTTCCTTGGTCTGGAGGGGTTTAATTGGTTGGCCATTGCACGTGATTTCTGTGATCGTGAACCTTTCATCCAGGTGCAACTTTTTCTTCGGGCCTCATTTTGTTACCGAAGTTTTACTTGATCTAGAGGGCTATAAAAGAAGAAAGAAGAGTTAATATATGTACATACCAAAACAATAAATGCATCAATTAGCTAGTCAGCACAGGCTTAATATATATATATATATAGACACACACACACACACACACACATATATATATATATACCTCGCCGGACTTTGCAATAGCTGATCCCAACTCCGTTCGGTCACCGGAGCCGTCATCACGGTCGGCGGAGCCACCATCACGATCATGACTTTCCTCCTCCATTGTTTGATCACCGCCTCCTTCCTCTCCTTCCAGACCTTCTTCAAGGTCGTTTAGAAACAACAAGACATCACCTCTGCCATGGATTATTGATACGTCCATTTCGCATCATGCTTTTATGTCAATATTTATTGCATTATGGGCTGTTACTTCACGTTATGTCACAATATTTATGGCTATTCTCTCTTATTTTACAAGGTTTACATGAAGAGGGAGAATGCCGGCAGCTAGAATTCTGGGCTGGAAAAGGAGCAAATATTGGAGGCCCATTCTGCGCAACTCCAAAAGTCCTGAAACTCCAGGGAACGTCCTAAAATAAATAAAGAAAAATTGTCGCCAAAGATGAAGGCCAGGGGGCCCACACCCTTCTCACGAGGGTGGGGGCACGCGCCCTGGGAGCGCCTCCTACCTCGTGGCCCCCCTGGTGGCTTGTCACGCCCAATATGCGACCCTATCCAAAAGGAACTCGAAGGTCCCACCAAGGATAGACCCGCATATTGAAACGCTTTTGCAAGGTGGATATCATTACATCAACATTACATAATAGATGGGAATACATACAAGAGGCATACAATGCCACACGAATACAACATCACAAAACATAAGAGCATCATCCGACTACAGATGAAACACAAACAGAAACTCAAACGACATCCACCCTGCTAGCCCAGGCTGCCGGCCTGGAACCTATCCCCTGATCGAAGAAGAAGCAGAAGAAGAACTCCAAAACAAGTAAACATCGCTCTCGCGTCATGATCATCGCATAAACCTGTACCTGCAACTGTTGTTGTAGTAATCTGTGAGCCACGAGGACTCAGCAATCCCATTACCATGGGTATCAAGACTAGCAAAGCTTAATGGGAAAGGAAGGGGTAAAGTGGTGAGGTTGCAGCAGCGACTAAGCATATATGGTGGCTAACATATGCAAATAAGAGCGAGAAGAGAGCAAGCGGAACGGTCGCGAAGCTAGCAGTGATCAAGAAGTGATCCTGAACTCCTACTTACGTCGAACATAACCCAAAAACCGTGTTCACTTCCCGGACTCCGCCGAGAAGAGACCATCACGGCTACACACGCGGTTGATGCGTTTTAATTCGGATCTGGTGTCAAGTTATCTACAACCGGACATTAACAAATTCCCATCTGCCCATAACCGCGTGCACGGCTTTCGAAAGTTTAAACCCTGCAGGGGTGTCCCAACTTAGCCCATGATAAGCTCTCGCGATCAACGAAGGATATACCTTCTCCCAGGAAGACCCGATCAGACTCGGAATCCCGGTTTACAAGACCTTTCGACAATGGTATAACAAGACCAGCAAGACCACCCGTTGTGCCGACAAATCCTGATAGGAGCTGCACATATCTCGTTCTCAGGGCACACCGGATAAGCTAAGCGTACAGGTACCGACGTAACCCAAGTTGCCAAGGGATGGTCCCGCACGGTGCTCTAGTTTGGACCAACACTCGGAGGAGCACTGGCCCAGGGGGGGTAAA